>NW_027272424.1:0-300934 GCF_040938485.1 Diadema antillarum | reverse complement strand
CTTGCTCTGAGCCCCACCCCCTGGGTCTGTGTACTCTTGCTCTGAGCCCCACCCCCTGGGTCTGTGTACTCTTGCTCTGAGCCCCACCCCCTGGGTCTGTGTACTCTTGCTCTGAGCCCCCACCCCCTGGGTCTGTGTACTCTTGCTCTGAGCCCCACCCCTGGGTCTGTGTACTCTTGCTCTGAGCCCCACCCCCTGGGTCTGTGTACTCTTGCTCTGAGCCCCACCCCCTGGGTCTGTGTACTCTTGCTCTGAGCCCCCACCCCCTGGGTCTGTGTACTCTTGCTCTGAGCCCCACCCCCTGGGTCTGTGTACTCTTGCTCTGAGCCCCACCCCTGGTCTGTGTACTCTTGCTCTGAGCCCCACCCCTGGGTCTGTGTACTCTTGCTCTGAGCCCCACCCCCTGGGTCTGTGTACTCTTGCTCTGAGCCCCACCCCTTGGGTCTGTGTACTCTTGCTCTGAGCCCCACCCCCTGGGTCTGTGTACTCTTGCTCTGAGCCCCACCCCCTGGGTCTGTGTACTCTTGCTCTGAGCCCCACCCCCTGGGTCTGTGTACTCTTGCTCTGAGCCCCACCCCCTGGGTCTGTGTACTCTTGCTCTGAGCCCCACCCCCTGGGTCTGTGTACTCTTGCTCTGAGCCCCACCCCCTGGGTCTGTGTACTCTTGCTCTGAGCCCCACCCCCTGGGTCTGTGTACTCTTGCTCTGAGCCCCACCCCTGGGTCTGTGTACTCTTGCTCTGAGCCCCACCCCCTGGGTCTGTGTACTCTTGCTCTGAGCCCCACCCCCTGGGTCTGTGTACTCTTGCTCTGAGCCCCACCCCCTGGGTCTGTGTACTCTTGCTCTGAGCCCCACCCCCTGGGTCTGTGTACTCTTGCTCTGAGCCCCACCCCCTGGGTCTGTGTACTCTTGCTCTGAGCCCCACCCCCTGGGTCTGTGTACTCTTGCTCTGAGCCCCACCCCCTGGGTCTGTGTACTCTTGCTCTGAGCCCCACCCCCTGGGTCTGTGTACTCTTGCTCTGAGCCCCACCCCCTGGGTCTGTGTACTCTTGCTCTGAGCCCCACCCCCTGGGTCTGTGTACTCTTGCTCTGAGCCCCACCCCCTGGGTCTGTGTACTCTTGCTCTGAGCCCCACCCCCTGGGTCTGTGTACTCTTGCTCTGAGCCCCACCCCCTGGGTCTGTGTACTCTTGCTCTGAGCCCCACCCCCTGGGTCTGTGTACTCTTGCTCTGAGCCCCACCCCCTGGGTCTGTGTACTCTTGCTCTGAGCCCCACCCCCTGGGTCTGTGTACTCTTGCTCTGAGCCCCACCCCCTGGGTCTGTGTACTCTTGCTCTGAGCCCCACCCCCTGGGTCTGTGTACTCTTGCTCTGAGCCCCACCCCCTGGGTCTGTGTACTCTTGCTCTGAGCCCCACCCCCTGGGTCTGTGTACTCTTGCTCTGAGCCCCACCCCCTGGGTCTGTGTACTCTTGCTCTGAGCCCCACCCCCTGGGTCTGTGTACTCTTGCTCTGAGCCCCACCCCCTGGGTCTGTGTACTCTTGCTCTGAGCCCCACCCCCTGGGTCTGTGTACTCTTGCTCTGAGCCCCACCCCCTGGGTCTGTGTACTCTTGCTCTGAGCCCCACCCCCTGGGTCTGTGTACTCTTGCTCTGAGCCCCACCCCCTGGGTCTGTGTACTCTTGCTCTGAGCCCCACCCCCTGGGTCTGTGTACTCTTGCTCTGAGCCCCACCCCTGGGTCTGTGTACTCTTGCTCTGAGCCCCACCCCTGGGTCTGTGTACTCTTGCTCTGAGCCCCACCCCCTGGGTCTGTGTACTCTTGCTCTGAGCCCCACCCCCTGGGTCTGTGTACTCTTGCTCTGAGCCCCACCCCCTGGGTCTGTGTACTCTTGCTCTGAGCCCCACCCCCTGGGTCTGTGTACTCTTGCTCTGAGCCCCACCCCCTGGGTCTGTGTACTCTTGCTCTGAGCCCCACCCCCTGGGTCTGTGTACTCTTGCTCTGAGCCCCACCCCCTGGGTCTGTGTACTCTTGCTCTGAGCCCCACCCCCTGGGTCTGTGTACTCTTGCTCTGAGCCCCACCCCCTGGGTCTGTGTACTCTTGCTCTGAGCCCCACCCCCTGGGTCTGTGTACTCTTGCTCTGAGCCCCACCCCCTGGGTCTGTGTACTCTTGCTCTGAGCCCCACCCCCTGGGTCTGTGTACTCTTGCTCTGAGCCCCACCCCCTGGGTCTGTGTACTCTTGCTCTGAGCCCCACCCCCTGGGTCTGTGTACTCTTGCTCTGAGCCCCACCCCCTGGGTCTGTGTACTCTTGCTCTGAGCCCCACCCCCTGGGTCTGTGTACTCTTGCTCTGAGCCCCACCCCCTGGGTCTGTGTACTCTTGCTCTGAGCCCCACCCCCTGGGTCTGTGTACTCTTGCTCTGAGCCCCACCCCCTGGGTCTGTGTACTCTTGCTCTGAGCCCCACCCCCTGGGTCTGTGTACTCTTGCTCTGAGCCCCACCCCCTGGGTCTGTGTACTCTTGCTCTGAGCCCCACCCCCTGGGTCTGTGTACTCTTGCTCTGAGCCCCACCCCCTGGGTCTGTGTACTCTTGCTCTGAGCCCCACCCCCTGGGTCTGTGTACTCTTGCTCTGAGCCCCACCCCCTGGGTCTGTGTACTCTTGCTCTGAGCCCCACCCCCTGGGTCTGTGTACTCTTGCTCTGAGCCCCACCCCCTGGGTCTGTGTACTCTTGCTCTGAGCCCCACCCCCTGGGTCTGTGTACTCTTGCTCTGAGCCCCACCCCCTGGGTCTGTGTACTCTTGCTCTGAGCCCCACCCCCTGGGTCTGTGTACTCTTGCTCTGAGCCCCACCCCCTGGGTCTGTGTACTCTTGCTCTGAGCCCCACCCCCTGGGTCTGTGTACTCTTGCTCTGAGCCCCACCCCCTGGGTCTGTGTACTCTTGCTCTGAGCCCCACCCCCTGGGTCTGTGTACTCTTGCTCTGAGCCCCACCCCCTGGGTCTGTGTACTCTTGCTCTGAGCCCCACCCCCTGGGTCTGTGTACTCTTGCTCTGAGCCCCACCCCCTGGGTCTGTGTACTCTTGCTCTGAGCCCCACCCCCTGGGTCTGTGTACTCTTGCTCTGAGCCCCACCCCCTGGGTCTGTGTACTCTTGCTCTGAGCCCCACCCCCTGGGTCTGTGTACTCTTGCTCTGAGCCCCACCCCCTGGGTCTGTGTACTCTTGCTCTGAGCCCCACCCCCTGGGTCTGTGTACTCTTGCTCTGAGCCCCACCCCCTGGGTCTGTGTACTCTTGCTCTGAGCCCCACCCCCTGGGTCTGTGTACTCTTGCTCTGAGCCCCACCCCCTGGGTCTGTGTACTCTTGCTCTGAGCCCCACCCCCTGGGTCTGTGTACTCTTGCTCTGAGCCCCACCCCCTGGGTCTGTGTACTCTTGCTCTGTCGTACAAAATGATATAGAAAATATTAATTTCTTAAAAGACACAAACACTCGACCTGACATGACCCAGTATCAAAGAATATGCCACACTTAGTGGATGGGTTGTAAACAAGAGTGTATCTTGTTTAAACTCCACCCCCTGGATGTGGCACATGGCACATGGTGTTGTCGGGTCGAGTCTTTGTGTCTTTTAAGAATATAATATTTTTCTATATCTTTTTGTATAGTCTTGTTTACTAGGTGATATGGGACACGCCACGCAGTCACACCAACACACACTTTATTTTGAAATCATTTTGTATACTGTGATGTATACAAAGTGAAGTGGATGTCACATTTCACACCTTCACAACACTCCCGAAATTAGAAGCCTGAATAAATGAATTTTATATTCCATTTCATTTTGTCCGCCAGAGTATATAAGATAAATATGTCAAAAGTGAAGAGTATGCAGACCCCAGGGGGTGTGCTGTCACAGTGCTGACTGGATAGGCACTGTGACAACACACCCCCTGGGGTCTGTACACTCTGCACTTTTGACATATTTCATCTTATATACTCTGCATACAAAATGAGATGGATGTCACATTTCAATCTGGGCACTCTGAAAATAAAGACAAACAGATTCTGAAAATATTCATTTAAATTTTCATTTCGTAACGTTATTTCATCTTTATTGCAATCAACTGTACAAGATATCTACAAGAAGTCCATAAAGCAATCTGCATTTCCACTAAAGATTTGATGCTTGAGCATTGAGCGATTTTCAAGTCTCAAGATGAAGCTGTCGTCATTAGAGGGTAAGTCATGTTATTCAGCTAAATGTCTCGAAGCAATGGTGAATACCGTTATAGGACATGCATCACAAAGCACGTCGACAGCTATTTTGTTGGTTTCTTGGGAAGAGAATTAAAACCAAAACAAGGGTCTAAATTCATTTATTGGAGAGCCTCCAGTCTTATGGTTTAAGATATTAGTAGATTTATATCGTCTGTCAGGAAATGCCAAAATGGATTGTGGATCTAGATATTATCCAACCTTACTTGATGTACAAATGGTTTTAACAGCAGTTCCACCCGAAAGTATATAAAATTACAATTAAAAGCGAAACTTGTTCGCAGTCATTTGCCTTCTAAGATCATTCACATTCTATCATAAAGGAATAAAGTTATCTGGGATGAAGCAAAGAAACAACCAGTCCCCAAAAAGACAGCCAAGTCACTAACTAAAAACTTTAGATACATTACCCGGGATCGTAAAAGTCGTCCCCACCGTGGTGACCAATGTGAAGTGCGGGAGGGGAGGCCCCGGCCGTCGAAGATGGCTCTATGGTCAGCTCTAGTAATGGGTTGTTTGAGCGTGGATTAGTCTCGTTGGTTGTATGCCCCACTAAGGCAATGGGATGCTCGGCATTCTGGGTCGTATACTGGACAAGTAACCTGTAGAAGTATTAACTAGAGACATAAAAACATGATATCAAACTTTTCCGCAATCTACATCTCACTACACTGATCAGAATCGGTACTACTTTTCACTTGTTTTTTTTAGTTTTACTTTTTGAAATAAAAAGAAAACCAAACGGAAGTCGAGGATATAGATGATACGGTGGCACATGACATGTAGTAGCATAGCAATTTTCTATAATTTCTGTCCCAAATATGGAATTAAAAAACCAAAGGCAATGAGAGCTTACAACCAATATATTGTCACCGCTTAAAACCGTGTCCTGCTAAAATGATGTCCACTTGAGCTAACTGCTAGATTCTATAAATGGTTACGGAACCTGTACAAGAGATAAAAGAGATAAAGTGCCATATTGGACACGCTCTATACCGTAACACAAGTGACACAATATATTGCAAGCATAGATTTAAAAGACACAGACTAAACTACTAATGGCCCATTCGTGGCGGGTACAGGTGGACTGGTGTTTGCTGCCGGGGATGGCTCCGTGGTCGGTCCAACAGGTGTCCGAGCTTGGATTGGTCTCACTGGCTGCACGTCCCCCATAAAGGCTGTTGGGACACTCGGCATGGTGGGCTTGTCGACTAGCATTCACCTTTGATACGACAGGTATAAAAAGTATAAGTAACCAGTTAATACAGTTTCCACACAAACAATGTTACATAACATAACTTGTAAACATAAAAAAGCATTGCACACATTGTGTGTAGTTTTTTCCTCACTAAGACCATAGATCTATATAGTCTACAGATATTTCGTGAAGCAAATAAATAGATAGATAAAGAAATAGAGTGCTAAATGTGTTTTACTTATATTTGCTTTGAATGCCGGTACAAAGGAGCCAAAGTAGACAGCTGCCCAACTCCTGGGAGAGATGATGTCCACGAAACGGCCGTGTGGTCCTCCCCGCTCCTCACCGGTATGATGTCGGATGCCTTGCTGCAGGGAAAAATGACTCGTTCCTCAGCATGCACGACTCCTCCATGTAGCATAGACTCTCCTCCAGCGGTGGTACAGGCTGGTCTCTATCCACGCTGTCCCCTTTAATACTTTTCACTGACTCTACCCCCTAGCCAATGACAGGAGTAAAAACTCTCTTCAACGCCCAAATGAGAAAATCCCTCGTTTTCATTGGTGCTCACAAAATCAGCAGTTTCTCAATATATCCTGTCACGCGACCCAAAGTGGGTGCGGTTAACATTCCTAGTCAAGGGATTCCAATCATAAGTCTAATTTTATTCAAATGCATGCGAATTCCCGCCAACTGATGTTATGTGGGGCAGACTTTACTAGAAACAATACAAAAGGGGCAAAATATCCATTGACAAAATACCGTGTCTTCATTGGTGCTACGAACAAAATCAGCTGTTTCTTAGGGTAGGCCTGGCCTATCACACGAACCAAACTGGGTGCGGTTAACATTCGTAGTCAAATGATTCCTTTCAAAAGCTGAAATATATTCGAATGCATGCGAATTCTCGCTAACTGATGCTGTGTGAGGCTAACTACTACGAACATCACAAAATAGGCAACCTGACCACTCGATCGATGCCTTATCGAGAAAATGCCGTGCTTTCATTGGTGCCAACAAAGTCAGCAGTTTCTCAAAGTAGGCGTAGCCTATCACACGACCCAAACTTGGTGCGGTTAACATTCTTAGTCAGTTGATTCCTTTCAAAACCTGAATCGTATTCAAATGCATGCAAACTCCCACCACCTGGTGCTATGTGAGGCAAGCTACTACTAACATTACAAAAGGGGCAACGTGACCACTCCCTGCCTCATTAACAAAATACCGTGTCTTCATTGGTGCTATCGAAATCACGCAGTTTCAAAAAAAATAAAGTCGCACAAGGATCCAAACTGGAGGAGGTTAACATTAATGTGCTTGCTTTCAAAGCATGAATCGTATTCAAATACATGCAAACTCCCACCACTTGATGCTATGTGAGGCAGGCTCCTATCTACGGACGGTGCGAAGGGGCAACCTGATATACTCGCTGCCCTAATGACAAAAAATACCGTGTCTTCATTAGTGCTATCGAAATCAGCACTTTCTCAAAGTCACCCAAGTATCCAAACTGGGCGAGGTTATCATTTTTAGTCAAGTGTTTCTTTTCAAAATCTGAATCGTATTTAAATGCATGCAAACTCCCGCCACCTGATGCTATGTGAGGCAAGGCACTATGAACAATACAGAAGGAACAAGATGTCCTCTGCGTGCCCTATATGGACAATTCCCCGTGTCTTCATTGGTGCGATCGAAATCGGCCGTTCTTGAAAGATGCCTATCACGACGTCCGTCTGAGAGGTGTTATTTAAACAATCTATCCTTTCTTTTTTATGCCCCCAGATTGCTCCGTATCGTTCAGATGTTACACGCACAGAAATAAGATTTGGCGCTATACAGATTCCTCATATATATTCTTTTAAACAAATAACCCGCCGTAGCGTTTAAACTGTGCGCTAAAATCGACTTTCGATTCATCACCAAACAGCCCCCTTGCAAAACTCGTCAGCGTTGTCTTCTGAAAATGTTTCTTTTTCTTTCATCACCGCGTAATATTTGACACTCCCTCTCCAAATCACAGTCGCAACGTTCGCTGTATGACTTTTGTGCGATGCAATAATTTGGTTCTTGTTGGCCAGTGCTTTGAGTACACTCGAAGTCAAAATACAAACTTGCTCGGACCAACTGCGTCTTGCAATTTACCGTATTTATCGCACACTGCGACTATATCAGACTTTTCATGTAGCATTTATAATCGTGCCAGTCGAATTTGTTACGTCTACAAAAAACAACAATAACAAAACAAAACAAACAAACAAACAAAAACAAAAAAACTCGCCACAGACGTGTTGTTTGTGTGCGTTTCTGTTACTGTTGTGCAATCATTTCGTCAGTTCGATGGACATTCTTCAGTCTTGCTTGCATAAACGGCATGTAAATTTACACTTCAGCAATATTTTTTGTCGTACCAGACCATTCACAATGCACAAAAAACAAACCTAAACATCAAAGCGTTTATTTCTTAAAGTCAAATCAAAGTGCTCTTCATGACTCTCTCAAATATCGCGTGCTCACGATCTTCTGGGCCAGCTTAGACTGTGTTTAAAGAACAAGTCCATACAATTTTCATAATGTCATAACATGTAGTATATAAATCGACAGCTACATGTCTAGATTTGTAAATCTATTGTCGTGCTTGAGCCGAAATACCGCTACTCTGAAAATATATATACCGGGTGTCCCAAAAAAAGCGGAACGGTGGATTTTCAGTACCTTGCGTTCTAAAAGTGATATGTTTTTTGACATCATTAGAAAGAGCATTGTCCGCAGAAGACCATGATACCAAAATCATTAAATTTGCTTCTGTACTTTTTATTCTACGCCAATTTCTGTAAATGCAGTCATTTTCAATTTTTTGCGACTTATGAGATAATAATTTGGGTGCGACACGCGTTCCATACGGTGAATTGTGTAAGCTCGTTGATCCATGTCAACAAAAGATAACGCTTTCATATTGGGCGCGCGCACACACACACACACACACAGACACACACACACACACACTGTTTTTTCCTGGCCCGTGCCCAATGTGAAAGCTATATCTTTTGTTGACATGGATCACCGAGCTTACACAATATTCACCGTATGGATCGCGTATCGCACTCAAATTATTATCTCATAAGTCGCAAAAATCCGGCGAAATTTGACAATGACTGCATTTTCAGAAATTGGCGTAGAATAAAAAGTACTGAACCAAATTTAATGATTTTGGTAACATAGTCTTTTGCGGAAGATGCCCTTTCTAATGATGTCAAAAGATATATAACTTTTAGACCGCAAGGTACTTAAAATCCACCGTTCCGCTTTTTTTGGGACACCCGGTATATCACTCAACAAGGATACTGACAAAGAAGCTCACATATTTCAGAAATGTACCAATGTAAATTCCATTACATCGCCTCTGTAAATTTTATGCATGCTTTTTTCTTCTGTTCTGCTTCCTTGAGCCCGCACTCATGCTCTCATATGGCGAAGCTGTCATGTTTTTTCCGTGTAATTTGTCTTAAATTTTGGAAAATACTCTTATTCCTCATCCAAAGCACTAATCCCACACACCATGGACAGCAAATATTTTTTATCGCTGTCTGCTATCACTAACTGAAAATTCCTTAATCAAAGATAATGACTGTCAAAATTATCGTCTCTACAAATACAATACATTACACTTATAGTTCTGATGTTTTCTCCCTCCACATCACCCAAGTTATTCATACACTTTACAACCACAGCTTCCCCCTTCCATCATAATCAATTCTATCTTTGAACGTAACTACCATCATTCTTCACGTATTTCCTTGCTCTCCCACATTTCACACAACACGCTATAAACGATGTGAACAAATATGTCAAACTTCAACTTGACCAATAAAATACTGATATAATTTCACAGTTTGCCAACAATCACAACCATCAACTCTTTCTCATACACCTGACACGTAACTCCATTACCCTTATATTTTTCCCCTTTCACTACCATCATATTTTCATATCGCACCCCATTCATACCCTCATCTTTTTTTAAGACTTCCCCCAGAGCAAGGGATTAAGCCCCCAACTCTATCTATACGCCACTCTATCTATATACCCATACCTATTCTTCTCACGCTCTATCGCAGGTTTTATACTGAATTGCTTTGACCATGGACATTCATCACCCGTTAATTACAGTTTCTGTCAAAAGCGTTACAATAATATTTCAAACATGCTTTCCTACTTGGATCCCATCATAACCGCCGACAGCCTAACTGAAGGAAAACAGGGAGGCGTTATAGAGTGGCTTGGAACATGAAACACCAAAGCCAGAAAAATGCTACTTTTTCAATAGTCATCCTACACATATAGGGCCTACGCATAGATTTGCAAAATCGCGAAGAGATGTCACTTCTTTTCTAGTAACCACCTGCCTGCGCCACCAAACTGAGTGCAGATAACATTTTCTAGTTAAGTGAATGCTTTCAAAAGCTGAATTTTATTCAAATGCATGCAAACTCTGACTGCCTGTTGTTATGTGAGGCAAGCAACGGTGAGCATTACAAAGGAGGAAAACAAGCAAACAAGTCTCTTCCTTCAAGACAAATTCCTTATCGTCTCCAGTGCTAACAACCAGAGATTCAGCAGATTTCATACACTATATTACGCAATCAAAACAGCTTGTGCTTTACATGGGGCCTGTCATATGAATCCTGCAAACTGTGAGAAATTGAATTCTATGATTACTCAAGCAATTATCGGCGCCTGTTGCCTTTGAGACCAACTTCTGTAGACATAACCAAAGGAGCAAGATGTGTAGACCTACTCCCTGCCCTCATGACGAAATCCTTTTCTTCACCAATGCAAATTGCATCAGCAGTTCCCCCCCCCCCAGCTCCTATTATATTTTTAATGTAATTAGTCGTAATACTGGTCTTAGCAGCCATATTGGAATTCAAAATGGCGGGCAAACCGTTCATCAGACAGATCACATTATTCCATTTCCTAACCAAGCGTTTTATGATATTTATGTGCAACCAATTTCAGCGACATTCGTCATTTAGAACTTAAAATAGGGATTTTCAACTTTTTAGTCGAGGCGGCATACTGAAATTCAAAATGGCGGCCATTCGATATGTTTGTCAGACATTTCAAATCCATCCGTCACATGAATTTGAAGTTAGCATGTCCAAAAGCCCTTGTGTACGAAATATTAATGCCACAAGTCATTTAGAAGCCAAGAAAAGAATCTTTAAGCCCTAATTGTTTCTTCATGGCGGCCATGATAATGGAATTCAGGATGGCGGCCGACCCAGTGGTCATGTCTCTTTGATCCTGCATTTTTTTAAATCAGCGCCCCCAAAATACCTCTAGAAACAAAATGTACTCATTAAGATGCACATAATCAGGTGTCGGCGACGATCATATACATCACAGAAAGACTGCAGTGAACAGTCCATGCATATTAGGTCCATTGTAGGGCCAGCCTCCTGTCTATTCATATCAACAAAGAAATAAAAACAGCGAACATGATGCAGGAGAGGAATATGAGCTTTTACGGATTCATCATCTCATCTGACTTGTCTATGGTTGTTCAATATGACTTTGCTGGGAAATCATGAAAAAAAGCCCTGATTTCCAAATTTTCCATAATTTAAAAAAACATACATCGTTAACGTGTTTGGCTGATGTCATTATTTTACTTATCAAAAGTCATGTTGAACAAAGACTCGATTTTCCTGTAAATGAACTATAGGGCCTATAATGCAAATGCATGGACTTTGCGTTGATTCATGATACCCTCGACGGCATGTGCAATGACCAAATGAATGTCTAAATACATGTCATATGTTTCATAATAGTCTTCTATTATTTTTCTTATACGCCCTTAAAAAAAAACCCACTTCAAAACCAAGATCCTACCAGTGGCCTTAGTCAGTCAATAAGGTACTGATGATTAATGAAAGAAATTGGAATGCAGCTTTCCCTAGCCTAACTGTCATGCTTCCATGTTCAAAAGACATTGCAGTTGAACACCCAAGTTATGTCCACTATACTGTGAAGATGCATTCCAATGTCTTTTGTTAATCAAGTAGTTCCTGAATTTGGGAGCGTTGTGAATGTCAGGGGGGCTGAGAAAATAGAGGTACATTTATGTACTGTATACAACAGTTTCGTAATCAAAACGTCACTTTGTTATGGCGATCGCGTCTAAAGTAACAGCTAGTGCTCTCCACTACTATACCCCCCCCCCCCAAAAAAAAAAAAAGTGTTGGAGAAGGAGTGGAGTCTCTTCGCAATTTGTGCGAATAGCATATCGGTTCTATAGCAAGACAAACCCTAGCGCTTACCCTAAAGGGGTATCTCACTGAGCGGCGAACGTTTGCGAACGTAGCGAATTTGGGATTTCACCAGGGTTCGTAAAGGGTTGCAAAAGGTTCGTTAACAGTCGCAAGAAAGTTCGCAAACGGTTTTTATTGTCGCAAACAGTAACTCTTGTCGCAAAGAAATTTTGAACATGTTCAAAATTTCTTTGCGAACCTTTGCGAATTTGTATTTTTGCTAACAGTTGCAAACATTCGCAAAACATTCGTAAGAATTCGCAAACGGTCGTAATACGGTGTCGCTAACATTTTTATTTGATTCGCCACTGCTAGCGAACAAGTAAGCATATGGTTCCTATATAAAAGCTTCTGAAACAGACATGGTTCCACTCTAAGAAAGTTCTTGAAGCTCTTGACATCTCCATCATGTAATTGCTACAAAAGCTTTTCATATTGACCAAAGTCTGTCCTCTGCAACAATCACTCTCTGACCCAAACAGTCTTTCTTTTCTTCTTCCTTTCTTGTTTTTCTTTATCTTCCTCCTCTTATGCTGCACGATAGCTGTAGCAGCAGCCTGACAAAGCAGCTCTTCAAGGATAGCAACACGTTGAGCCTCTTCTTGGCAGAAATTTATTTCCATATAATGGAAATCCACCTTGAACGGATGTCACAAGAGATCTGAATTCAGTGGAAGGTTGTACGTTCGTTTTATGGGTCTGACTATACATAATCGCCTGGTACTTTTCTAGGTCCCAGAACACTCGCAAATTGTCTCAAAGGATTTGCAAACAGTTGCTAATATTTGCAAAACTGTCGCTAACATTTGCAAAATTGTCGCTAACATTTGCTAACAGTCGCTAATAGTCGCCACCTGTGTTTCACAAACACTTTCGCAAACATTCGCTGAAGTGTTGCTAATTGTCGCCAAACATCGCTAAAAGTCGCTAACTGTCGCTAATGGCAGAAGCGAACCTTGATTTTTCGCAAACATTCGTCAGAAAAGTTGGCGAATCTCAAATTCGCTACGTTCGCAAACGCTCAGTGAGATACCAGCTTTAGCATTTCACTGGCTTTGTTGTTCCATGCTCCACGCCTCTCTTCCATAGTGTTTGGATATGGAGACCAAAGAAGAGGTTCTTGATTTAAGGAATTTTTAATTGTATTTCAGAGGAAATTTTGAAATCTTGTATGCAACTTGGTGGTAATCGTGTATGGAATAATATTTTTTTTTCTTCTTCAAATTTCCTTGTTATTGATACCTCCGGACTGAATATTAATATCTCATAAAAAAAGGTATTATTTAACAATCTTGCGTATATTTAGTGCATAAAATTGTTTGCCGGGTTTAAAACTCAATTTACAAATCTTTCGAATTTAGTATATGGCAATTGCGTGTTTCTGCCTGTTTAGTCGCATTTTACAGTTAAAGAAGTACATATTTTACTACATTCCTTCGTGTGTCCTATATAGATTTATATTCTTTGCACATTGTACAATTGCTGCTGAAAATATTGGAGGGGCAGCGCATTGCTACTGGCTAGGATGTTGTATTTTAGGAATGATGCATACTTAAACAGAAGTGCTGTCTTAGGTGAAAGCAATTTATCAACACCTGCGGTAGAGTGCATAACTTCTCGGCGGCATGGAGCATGGGCAAAAGAAAAGATTCTCGTTTCTTCTCCTCTGACGCCCCCATGCTACTGTCAATGACGGGTAATCCCGGCTCGTAAAGTAATGCGTAATTTGCCAAAGCGGGTAACGTTTCTTTATTCAAATGAAGCCTTTCGACCGTCGAATATCATGCAAATAATGCATGTAAAGCTCGGGGCTGTTGCTCTGCTGTACAGGGATTCGCAGAGATACGCCGGAGCTGACTTTTATTTTGAACATGTCAACAACAACAACAACAACAACAACAACAACAACAACAACAACAAACAACAAACAACAAACAACAACAACAACACCTGCTCCAGCTTATCTCTGCGAAACTAGCTACTGGAAATAAAGAACGTCAAACTTGGTTATGAACCATTCTTAAGCATTAGCAACAGATCTGAACGCATCTCCATTTTTTATATTCATTTGGGCATTCGTTATCTCGATATGCCTTTAGAGAAGGAGCGAAATCTCTTCGCACTTTGTGCAATTTTTTCGTAGATTCATGGCATAACAATTCTTGAATGCTTACAGATATTCCACTGTCTTTGACTGTGCTCTAAGCCGCTCTTTTACAGAGTTTGAATATATCATGGAGACCTCCGTTCAAAAGAAATGTGGAAATCCTATGTGGGACTTGGGGGTAATATGGCAGGGAACAAATCCCTTCAGTTTTTCTTCATAAAAAAATCGATCAACTACCTTGCGCACAAAATGGCTTCGTTTGGGAAGTTTAGAACTTGAATGTGAAATCTTTCTGATTATGAAATGTAATTGACTAAAGCATGACCCGATTTATGTGTATACTTTAAGTATCATGTTACAGTTAATAATCCGAAGTATGTCTAAATTTTTTTAACTGATTTTTGTTCACGTGTCCTGTTCTCTATCCACATTGCTGCCGAAGGTATTGAAAGGGGCTTCGAACTGCTGCTCGTTCGGTTTGCTGTGATTGAGGAACTATGCACATTTAAACAGGAACGCTGTGTTTCGTCGAAGCAAATCATCAACACCTGCGATAGATCTCATTAATTCTTCCCTGCACGGAGCGACATTCGTCAAATAGAACTTAAGATAGGGATTTTCAACTTTTCGTCGAGGCGGCATGCACACTGAAATTCAAAATGGCTGCCTTTCGATATGTTTGTCAGATATTTCAAATCCATCCGTCACATGAATTTGAAGTTAGCATGTCCAAAAGCCTTTGTGCATGAAATATTATTGCCACAAGTCATTTAGAAGCCAAGACAAAAATTTTTAAGCCCTAATTGTTTCTTCATGGCGGCCATGATATTGGAATTCAGGATGGGGACCGACCTAGTGGTCATGTCTCTTGGATCCGGCAATTTTTTTTTCTTTAAATCAGCGCCCCCAAAATACCTCTAGAAACAAAATTTCATACTCTCCGCCGATGCATGCATCTCGACCAATCTTTACAGCTACATATCTGCGCTACTACCAGTCTTATTATATACATGCCAACAGCATGCATGAATTCCTGAATCTATAATGCCTAACAAACATGCTGTGTTTGGTACTTTTCCAGACATAAAGAGTCTGCAATAAACATTTGAATCAAACACACCATATTTTTTGACCAAATAGATGTCACGTAGACTCTATTTTGCTTTTAAAATGTGGAAAATGTAGAACAGAATGATTAATGATTACTTTGAAGGTCGAAATACTAATTAAAGCAAACTCAACACAAAATCCCAAGACACAACGCTATCCTATGTGAAAACCACGTAATATCGATTACAAATATCGAAAAATGACACCCCGAAATACTAATTAATGCAAACTCAACACAAACTCCAAGAAACAGCGCTATCCTATTGAAAACCACCTAAATCGATTCTAAATATCGCAAAATGACACCCCGAGGCCAAGAGACAACGTTATCCTATGTGAAACTGACCTAAATCGATTACAAATATCGGAAAATGACACCCCGAAATCCTAATTAATGCAAACTCCAAGACACAACGTTACCCTATGTAAAAACGACTTGATTCGATTACAAATATCGGAAAATAACACCCCAAAACATTTTAAAAATCTAGATATTTGAAAACCTAGGTTTCACGGAAAGTTGGTACAATCAAGCATCAAATCTCACTTTAGCAGAAGCAAAAATTTAGTTAGCGCCAGATTAAATGAAAATTATAAGGAAGAGTGGCGCAGTGATGTATAGAAGACATTTTAATCCCCAATGTTTGCACTATCGAATTTTCAAGCAGGAGCTTCATTTTAAGAAATACCTCCAACACTGGAATAATTCGCAGGGAAATTTTCATGCAAATTCCGTTGTGCTAATTACAAATTCCCAGCAGTTTCTGGAAGATATTCAAACACTTTAAAATCAAAGATTGTGTGAATAAAAGTGGTGATGAATTCTATTACCTTTTCATTGCAACCTCTGAATGAACAGCGAAAGAAATAGACCTGCTTAATAAGATAACACAGAAAAATACCCAAAACGAAGGTGGATCATTTTGGATCATTGTGAAAAGTATGAAAAGAGGTCAGTTCTTTCTAGTTAAACTAAGTTTTGTAGTTATAGATGACACATGTTAAGATGACTATATTTCGTCCTTTTCTTAATTACTGCATAAGCCTTTTTTTAACAGATTGTGACTTCTTTATCTGTAACGTGTCTTTTCACTCTCCCCCTCTTTCTCTTCATTTTTCTTCCTCTCTCTCTCTCTCTCGTCTCCATTTTTCCTTCATTCTTTGTTCACTTATCATATGCATATATTTCCGTACGTCATTGGGTTTTTTATTTTCCCTTTTTGTTTTTCTTAACTATACGTGACTCGTATTTCTTTCATTCTAAATTTGTACAGCTGTGCTCATGTCATCAGTTTTGGGTCCTTCTCACCCTTAGGAATCCCCCCTTCCCCTCTTTTTCTCTCCCACCGCCTCTCTCTCTCTCTCTCTTTTCCTTCTTTTTTTTTTGTTCACGGGGTCGTGTATTATAATAGGCCAATATTACATATCATTGTACATTTTCTTGGTTCTTTTCATCAATCGTGATTCACTCTGATTTACTTATATACTTATTTTTTATATTTTCAAAGTTACTTGCAACTCTGTTTGTATTATTGAATTGAAATATGACTTTATATTGGACTCCGATACCAAGAATATGGGTTTAATTATAGTGAAGGAAATAAAATTTTAACTTTCCACTAATCACAGTACTGCAAACTTGTGAAAGGAAAGTGTCTATCGATTAACAGGTTCTGAAATGCAAACTCCTTAGCGCAGTTGGTCTTAAAATGAATCTGTTTCCCCACAAATTACTGACAATTACTGTACCAAAACAATAAAAATCACATTGGCTATATTAATAGTTGCCTTTGTATGTTAGTACTTTTATCAATGTTTGTTCACAACATCAGGTTAAACAAAACCCCACATACAAAGAATATTTATATACTAACCAATTTATATTCAACTTTGACACATCGACAGTCTATCATTTATTTTAAGAGACAATTTAGGAACCAAATATCACAACAATGTTATGTTTGATGTTAAATCCTTCTGTTCGATATCAGCTCCCCTCTCCATCTCTTCTTTCCCTTCTAATCTTAAGTTGTCTCATCTATTCCTTCTGTTTCGTATCCTTCCATCTCATTTTCTGTAATCATTGCGGGGCTTTAGTTTCAGTTGTTATATTTATTGGCTTGTTTCTAAAGGTATGAATACTTTGCTGTTGTTGTTGTTTGTGTAAATTACGGTTCTGTTATGATGGGATTTTTGTTTCGGGGGCCTATCTAATATAATGGCTGTGCTTTTGATTTAGACTCCTCCACTTAGGTTCTTAAACTAGTTATTTACGGTTTGTTGCAAGCGTCTATAATTTGAACATGTTTTGAGATTATTATGTTTTTTACATAAAAGATAGATTTTTCCTTTTTTTCATAATCATTGTAACTAATTTTTTTGCTGTTGTTGTGAACACAAAGTGGAAATGAATTCAGATCAATTTAATCAAAGTAACGATGTGATTTTTTTTTGGGGGGGGGGGTAATTCAAGCTGCGTAGGCTCCTTTGACTACATAAATGCTCTTCTGTTGCAAAAGTTTCATGTGCTTTATCATTTTTTGTACGTCAAAAAAATGGACAAAAATGTTATTGTATAATCATTGTAAGTCAATTATGTTTGTTTTTGTGCTAGCGAACACAAAGTGGAAATAATTTCAAATCGAATAGAATTAATCAATCATTCATACAATCAATCAATCAATCAATCAATCAATCAATCAATCAATCAATCAATCAATCAATCAATCAATCAATCTCCTAGACGGTGCATTTTGTTTTACCTATTGTTGTGAACAAGCATTCATGAAAGTATTAACATACAAATATAAGTCAATTATCAGTATTGATATTACCTAATATTCCATCGTTTCGGCACAGTAATTGGCAGCAATTTGGAGGAATCAGATACAGTATTATAAAGAAAATCGATCTAATGCGCTCGGGAGTTTGCGTTGCACGATCTGTTAATCGATCGACACCTTCCTTTCATGACGTGTTTGCGGGACTGTAGTCGAAAGTTGAAAGTTCATTTTACTCAACAACCCAATTTAAACAGTCCAAACAGTCCAATTTAAAATCATATTTCATGTTATTACTTCAATAATACAGAGTTGCACGTAACTTTAAGTCTATACAAACAACTATGATAAAGTAAATAAGAGTGAAATACGATTGATGAAAAGAAACAAAGAAGAATGTACAGAAACACATGCTTTATATAAACGATATAGTGAACAAAAAGGAAGGAAAATATGACGACAAATGAGAGAGAGGGAGAGAGAGAGAGAGGATAAACAAAGAGTTAGAGGAAACTGTAAGAAGGACACAAAGCTGATGACAAATTCCTTGGACAAATTAACGAAAGAAATATGAGTAACATGATAATAAAAAACAACAACAACAACAAAGAAAATTAAAAAACGTAAAAACGTACAGAAATATATTCATACGATGAATAAAGAATGTTAAATGTTTCTTAGGGGCAACATGTGTGGGTTCACATGTCTACGGGCAATAGTAAATAACTTCTGTGTCCCCTGACCCTCATTTTGGCTCCATTTATTTCATTTTTATTTTGTGTAACATATACAGTAGGCCTACAGTGCATTCCTTTGTAATGTTCATTCTGGTTTTGTTTCATGTTTGAAATGTTTATGATATGTATCCTATATTCTTTACTTGGTCGAATAATTACATGAAATATGGAAACAAAAGCGAGAAGAGAAAGGAAGAGAATGAGGGGAGAGTGGGATACATGTTGCAGATAAGGCACAGTAAGAAAAGGTCGAAAAAATATTAGTCATCTAAACATATTTCCTTATCAACTTTAAAACTTGGTTTAACTAGGAAGGACTGCCATCTTTCCACAATTGAATAATTGATCCACCTTCATTTTGGGTATTTCCTGTGATATCTGATTAAGTATTTCTTTCGCTGCTCATTTAAGAGGCTGCAATGAAAAATTAATCACCAATTTTATTCTTATTGCAATGGGTACAAAATCTTTAATTTCTAGGAATGTGATTATATCTTCCAGAAACAATTGGCAATTTGGGATATGCCCGACGGAATTTGCTTAAAAATTTCTCTGCGAATCATTGGAGTGTTGGAAGTATTTCTTAAAATAAAGCTCCCGCTTGAAAATTCGAGAGTTCTAACATTGGGAATTAAAATTTCCTCTACATCACTACCCCACTCTTGCTGGAAACTGTTATTCAGTCTGGTGCTAATTAAATTTGCACTTCTGCAAGAGTGAAAATTTGATACAGGAAAATAATAGTGTTTTGGAAGTATGGTTTTACATGTCCTATATATAATATCGTGTTTGTTTGTTTTTTAATATCGAGGTGTTATTTTCAGATTTTGTAATTGATGTAGGTAGTTTTGAGGTAGAAAAACTTTTTGTTTTGGAATTTGCATTACTGAAGTGTTTCGATGTGTCATTTCCCGATATTTATAATCAATTTAGGTTATTTTCACGTAGGATAGCGTTGTATCTTCGGGTTTGCATAATTAGTACTAGGTTGTTTTTTTTTTAGTTGGAGGTGATTTGAATATGAAAACCTATATCAGTTTTATGAAATCCATGATTAATTTCAAAGTTAGGTTCCAGATTTTGGTCAAATTTTAACCCTCTGTACAAAACCTGAACTTTACACAGGAACTAATGACGTGTATGTGAGTGTGTACATGCAATGACCCTGAACAATGAACCTGGATACCACCTGTTCAGAGCTCTGCTCCAAGGCACATGAATGCTTTATTAATTATTCATGATGGATTACCTGGGCACTGCTAGTTTAAATTCCTAGCAAAGGGTGAAATGCATGCACATGAAAAAAGTAAGCACATGTTTTCATGTGCTTGCATACACCACATTTCAGAATGAATAAAGACTAGCTGTGATAGTGGGATTTCTCATGTATAATGTAGCATTCAAATCCTGGTCATTGTCCAGGACCATTGATTGTCTGCGTGTCAACTACACACTTCCGTCAAGGAGGTTTAATACATTGGAGTTCCAACTGGCTGCAATTATTCAAACAGTTGTCAGATTTCTATTGATGTACAAAAGAATTCCACAGGTGCACTTGTGCCTTTGATGATCGATGTTCCAAGCCGCCGTCTTGCTGAGCAATCTGAAGATTCATTTTGAACGTTATCATAATGTTGGCCATATTTTGCTTATTTATTTATTAAATGAAAAGAAATTTTACGTAATGATAAAGCATGTAAAACAAAAGTCAATTCCGTCCAGAAATTTGCGCAAAAGTGTAAATCAGAGCTGTATCATGTGAAAATGTTTAAAACTGTACCATCCTGGAAAGCCGCTTTTATCACTTTTCCGCTTAATTTCCACAAATGAAACTAATGTGGAATAATCTTCAAGTATAATTCTTTATTGATAGATATATCAGATTAGTGCCCGGGTATGCCCAGTCGAGTAATTTTCATCTTTATTTCAGCATTTTTTGCTCAATTTCTATTCGCGCATCCTCGTGTCTGTACCACCTACCTTTTATAAGAAGGGATAGCGAAAAGTAGTTACCATCACAAAGACATATCTTCCTTTGAAAGGGGCTGGTGATTATGCAATGAGACACAGTCAATTGTCTTCCTATCTGAGCGGCAGATCCAGTTTGCCACATGCTTCAAATATTTTTCAGCGGCGGCTTCGAACATCTAGCAAAGGAAATAAGACGGTTGTGACTCCATTCTCTAGAACCTCCTTGCTTCCATACACACCAATTGACTTCTGTGCAAAGTTAAAGTTTTGTACAGAGGGTTGAAAATAGAGCAAAATCTGAAACCTAGCTGAAAAATCAATATTTAATCTAATGAAACTGAATTATGCTGTCATTTTGAAATTGCCTCAAACAAAATTGTAAACTATTCAGCTATTGCTCATATCAATGTTAGCGTTATATGATATATAGTTTTTGAACTATTAAGCATCAAAAGTGGGAATGTTTTTTGTAACACCTAATATTTAGGGTGTCATTTTCCAATATTTGTAATCGATATACGTGGTTTTTACATAGGATAGCGTTATGAAGTTTGAGTTGAGTTTGCATTAATTAGTATTTCGGCCCTTAATGATCGATCATTAAAATCCGTATTTTTGTGCCTCATTCTGTTCTACATTTTCTGAATTTTGAAAGCAAAATGAAATGTAAACGATATCTGTTTGGTCAAAAAAGTATGAATTCGATGATATTTCTATAAAATGGTTTTCCGAGTTTTTGCTGACTGTTGAGGTGAGATGCTTGAAGTAGCAAGTACTGAAGTAAACATGACGTTAGTCATTCTTCGATAGGATGGATTTACTTGATCGATATCTATTTCGAGACGACTATCAAAGTGGCCCAGGAAGAGAAACAGGCCCCAGGTGCTGTAATTTACCCTAATTTTCACCGCTAACGTTTTGTATTAGTGTGCATTAATTAGTATTTTGCGTTAGTTTGCATTAATTAGTAGTTCGCATTGAGTTTACATTGAGTTTGCATTAGTTTGCATTAGTTTGCGTCAATTAGTAGGACCCGCATATGAGTATGTTTTCGGATGAGATTTAAATTTTTTGGTCACATGAAAAATAAGTCAAACTGCGTTACAAATACCATTCAGTAAAACGTTGTTAATGGATCAGTTTATTAGATACAAATTCAAATAATGTATACACAAATATTTTTCTACAAAAATTTGAGTTTGCTGGGGTTTTTTCCCTCTGGCAACCACAAAAGGTTTCCAAAGGCTTGCCCGACATAGTCATAGCGAATGACGCAAACTTCTGATTATTCCTCTGCACGCAAGAGGTACAGGTGAATAGAATACCCTGATGTAAGGTTCTCATCGAAAATATTATATTCATAGTTTTTATCACATTGGCCTATTTCTCCCTGAGAACTTTTTTTTTTACCAGTCGTCATACATGGACTCTGAATCCATCTTCAAGATTGTAGAGTCAAATGTTACAGAAGACTGATTTGTCACAATGACACTTTTTCATTCTCTTATTAAAAGACATTGCTCTGCAACGAGTGAGGAAATACTCTAAAACGCAACCAAGCGAAACAAGATTGTTTTTTTCAGTCAGATCATGAGGTCATTGGATTTGCTGTTGTTCGTGGATTCCCAAATCATTGTCCATGCGAGACGGCGAAGTACAAACGTGGATTTGACGAGTGGAGAGAGTATAGCCAACATGCTATGGGATCGGAACAATCTTCTGGTACTGGGGTCGGTTTGTTCTTATAGCTGTCTATAAACGGACTTGAATGATGTTGTCCAACGAAATGTTTCAAGTGTAGGCCTAACCTCGTGCACGTGAGAGACTCCAGAGGAGAGTTCCGTATGCCTTACCGGGAGTTTGGGATGCAGAGCGAAATGATTATAATCATTGAGGGATCATGATCCAGGACTCCGCTCGACTAGCTCTGGAACTATTATACCGAGCAGATAAAATTTGCCATCGTCTGTGAGTGTGTGTGGCCCCGAGTAAGCACAACTTCTCGCGATCTACCAGTACTTGGCCGCTAATTGGATTCTCTTGTTAAAGCGTACGAAAATTTGTAACTTCACAATGTGCTATCTATAACTATGGGGGTGTTTAAAGTGACAATATCACGTCGACATGAGCGAAGGGTTTCCACGCATGCTCTGCTGGTGACGATTCTGTATTCAGCTTTATTCTTTCCTCAGTCGGTATCCTCTGTCACGCTTTCAAGAAATGCAGTTGATGTGAGTTCTATACATAGTATTATACTTTGATTGTTGCCTCATATTAGTAATTGTTATTATTTGCGATGAAATTTCTAAACTTGTTTCATTAACTAAACTAAATTTTCTCCATGAAATTTGATAATTGCATCGTAGCTGCCGAGAGTTTAATACAATACTTGGTAACGTACTAGTAGTATGCAATGCATAGGTCTAGTCATTTCTCATCCCACTAGAAAGGAAATGATATTCATATCAAATATATAAGCATGTATATGTTGAGATTTCACGTATTGGCTACCCGAAGAAATGAAGAAACAAACTGGTAATGCATTTTTGGCCAATAAAGCATGAGTTTTTTCGACTCAGCGTCCTGAAGGAAGCTTAGGACGCCGAAAATTTGAGTCGAATAAACTCATGCTTTATTGGCCAAAAATATGTGTGTATGTATGTATATATATATATATATATATATATATATATATATATATATATATTCAATTTTCTCCCCTTCAGCTTTACACATTGCCAGTCACTCTCAATGAAAGTCTATTTCTAGTGAGCTAGTTGCATGCTCTCGCTACATGTCCTCTGCATAACCAGAACGTTGACGCTCTGACTTGTCAACTTGATAACTAAATACATGTAACGTGTTTCGTGGGCTCGGCCTGTATTAGTGTGCTGGGATAAAGTAGAGATAAGGAGTGACACAAAATAGAGTGAGTGAAGGGAGAGAAAAGTACATGGGATCATATGGGACGAACAACGTTAAAAGTGAAATACATGTCCTACGTCTCTTGCACATTGGTGTTTATTCGTTTCTATTGCCGTGTAGAGTGATTGGTCATGGTAGTGGGATAATACATGAGAGAAAAGCAAGTCTTTTAGGTCGATGATTGCCATTGTTTCAGACGTAAGGGTGCATGGCTGCATTCTTTCGGGGTTGTTTCTAGTTTGTTACCTGCGATCAATTCATTACAATTATATTGCAACATTCAGTAAATCTGCCAGTATAATCGTTGATTTAATGACCTATCTTTCACTGCTTAACTCTAACGATATTGACCCATGACAATTATCGATCAATTTCCAGCACTTATAGATGTGCATCAGATTGAATTTTCCTGCATCGCTATAACATCAACAGCAGCAACAACAAAGTTTTGTACACATTTTGGCATTTCATAAAGACATGTGACTCATTTCAGTGCCCCCTTTAAAATGGCAAACAAAGAGTGGCAAGGAGCACGCACAGGTGCACGTGCGTAAACACACAATGAACTTATTCATCCATTTTCAGACATTCAGAGGTAATGGCTGATTTGCTGCACGGTGATTTCCCATCTCATTGGGCAACTAACTGAGACATTTCATCGGAGATGACTGGCTGAGTTCCTCTTGTGTCTGGAAGCCGTGACTGGTGACCAACAAGACTTTTAGATGAAACGGACGACATAACGTCATAATTATATATGATATACCGTAGAGAGACTGCAAATTCACGAATCCTGCATCCCCCATTACACCAATGTCACTTTGTTAGTTGTGACACGTTCTCCACTCACTCCTGGCTCCTTTGTGGCAAGAAGAAGACAAACACGACGCCTTTGTCGATTGACGACTGATGCGGAAGAAAGAGAGAGAGAGAGAGAGAGAGAGAGACATACATACATACATACAGACAGACAGATAAGACAGACAAACAAACAAACATAAAGAGAAAGAGAGAGAGACAGAGAGACAGACAGACAGACAGACAGATAGACGGAGAGGAAACATAGTACGACTCGCTTGCATTTGGCAACGCAAGCGCAAAATTGAAACATAATAATACGTCACTCTGTAATTATCAGTTTTGGAAAGGAGAAGGTCAGATAGGTGGAGACAACAGCACTTTAAAAGCACATAGAAAAAACTTCAGTTTATAAAAAGGATAGACGTTGCCGAAAATTGTCTCAAAGACAGAGATGCCGTTTACACCATAAATACATAAATTTATGATATTTCATGTGATGAATAAGGTACATTGCATTCCCAAGATCTTTAGTGACTTGCAGACCGGTCACTTAACAACCGGGCTCATAATTCCGTGAGGTTATGTAAAATCACAGTGAGAAATTTTAAAAACCAAAGTCCACTGTGACCGGTGACTGTGGTAAAACACTATACCTGTCGTCGCTTTCTGCAGTCATTGCGAGATACCTATTGGCAATGCAAACAACTTTTCATGAACAATAGCCACGCGTTGTCTCTTTCAACAATACGAATTACTATTTGATTTGTAAATCAGAAAATATTCTATTGAAGGTGAAATCGATGTAAAGATTGATTTGACATAAGTCTTTTATGATATATTACGCCACATGTAATCATCCTACGCTGTTTTAATGAAGGGTGGGAGTTGACTAGCAGATATATCTTGAACGCGGAGTTGACTTTCACTTTAGTTCCATTGTGCATTCATTGCTATTATGCTTCAACAAACAGAATCTTGTTTGTTGGGTAATTTGACAATGAATGCACAGTGGAATACGTTTTACATGTTCTAAATAAAGCAAAAGCCAACTCCGTGTTCGGATATTTGATGAACATGGACAATCAAACAAACAAACGACAGAAAGTTTCATTTAAAATCAGATTTCATAAGAAATGAAATCGTGGAATTTTTCCCGAAGAATGGATATCGATCACAGTCCTGCTATGAAATCAGACGACTGTCATTTGCTTATGCATAAATCTTCTTCATCTGTGCAGAAGATATTTCATATTCGGTTCCGTGACATTACTTCCTGCGACAATTTCCCCCTTGTAATATCTGCACGTTAAGCCAATCTACCCACAAACATAACCCTATAATGATATAACCCTCATCCTCATCCTCATCCTCACATCAAACTAAACCTAAAACCCTATCACAACCCTAATTAACCCTAACCCTATAGTCCTTGGAGAAAAGACGGGAGTAATTGTCACAGAGGCAAAATGTCCTGTCACCTTCATGTTATTTGCATCGCATTATTCTGGATCATTGACGATTTACTCATGATGACTTCGTGAAATTTGAAAAAACAAAACAAAAATGGTTATAGGAGCCGCGTTACTGACAAGAA
Organism: Diadema antillarum; assembly: GCF_040938485.1. Taxonomy (NCBI): domain Eukaryota; kingdom Metazoa; phylum Echinodermata; class Echinoidea; order Diadematoida; family Diadematidae; genus Diadema; species Diadema antillarum. The sequence goes on along the minus strand of NW_027272424.1, from coordinate 275,131 downwards.
AAACGATTTTATGAAAGTTTTGTTTGGGAACATTAGACCGTTGTGAGAGGATGACGTCATCTTCTTCATTAATTTGCACGCAATAATAGGGAATGACATTACTGAATTGTGAAACTATGTTAAAGTTCAAAATTATTCTGCGTTCTCTTTCTTTGTCCAATTTTCATTAACTATTTCCCTGCGATGATATCGCCGGGAAATATCTCAAGACCTTCTCTAAGACCCTTATAGGGTTTTCGTTCCTTCTAACATGATAGTTTTCACGAGTCTAGCCCACGGTCGAAGTAACAAATATACTACATGCAAATTGGGCTCAAGTATTGACAGTATATTTAGTATGACCACGTGAATAGACCGATAAATATTGTACCAACAATTATACATATCTATATAACCATGGTTATTCCTAAAGACAGAAAGCTTGCCCGAGATTTGCCGGAGGTACGTTGCCCGACATACTCCACAGGTCGTTATCAACAACAAGCGAGTTGCTTGTCGATAACGGTCTCCTCTATACCTATACACTTTACGATAAACCATGAAATGTATTTACGTATATTATTCACATCAATTATCTATGTCAAATGAGTACTCTTGCATACATGTTTCACATGAACATTTTTAATTTTGTCATACTGACTTCTTTCGTACAAGTGGAGAAATAAAACAAACTGAAACTGAAACAACTGACGCAAGCAAAGTGGGATGTATTGGATATGTATTGATGGATCGATATGTCGTTATGTCACATGTGCCCTCAAAGAAAGAAAGAAACAAAAAAGAATTTGAATACAGCAACAGTGAATGAACTTTCGTCACTCATGGTGTTCATTGTTATATTATGGTTGCTATGATTTTAGAATGATAATACTTGATGTGCTGAGAGAAATCAGTTCTTACTGGATTGATAAATGTATAAATACAAGAATATGAAACTCTCTCTGCAATCGACTGGATCATGGTAGAACCTGATCGAACATTCTATACTGACGTTTGACCTTAATTATATGAATTGCAATATGACCAGAATTATATGAATAGTGCTTGAGGACAGAAGTTGAATGAATCAGGGTTTTTGTATTTTTAATGAATTTTTATTGATATATGAGGTAATTTGCTATTTTTATCGTTTTTTAGAGTAACTGGATGACTAGTCTCGTATGGAGGCTCTTAACTTTTTTTAGAGCTGAAAAACATCCCAAAATATGTTGTTTGCTTGAAAGCAGAGAAAATTTCTCTTCATCTGCTTCAATTTAAAAAAATCTATGATTCGATTAATTTTTTTTATGATTCATGGAATATGCTGCATTTAACACAGGTTTCTATGGGAGCCCGGAAAACGAGCGTGAGGCCAGAACCTGATCGAAAATTCTATACTGACGTTTGACCATAATTATATGAATTGCAGTATCAAAATATCTTCCAGTATTAACTGTCCCTACCACACACTCATGAAATCAGATCATCATATCAAACCCTAACAGTGCTGAAACACTGTATATCTCTTCCTATATAAATGTGAGCGAGAAGAGAAGTAAGAAAAAATGAACAAAGAGAGGAAATAAAAAAAGAGAAGAAAGGAAAAGAGTGAACTTCCTCGTTATGCTCAGCTCTCTTGAAATGGGCGTGTCGCCTATAGACTTTGCCACGGGCATTGTTATGTGTTAACTTGCATTGTTCGCAAGTCAAAGTTGAAGGCCCACTTACGTCATTTTCTTTATTTATTTTACCTTTTCTTTGTTGTGTTCCACAGCACTGTTGGATTTTCCAATTGTGCAATCATCTGTATAACAGACACAATATTGAAACCCCGTGTAGAAGTGCTTCTGTGCACTGGGCCAACAATGATCTGCAATTCTCCTTTTATTTAAATGCTTTTAGTAATTGTAGCTTGGTTTTTACTGCCAGAAATGGAAACCAACCTGCTACTTCGTAATCTGGCTCTTGTCTATTGACAAACAATGTTTTCATGTTTAAACCAGGTCATGCACATTGATTATTCATGAGTGTAATAATAATGATAATAGTGGGTAGTTTTATAGCGTCTTTTCCGCTGTATACAAGGCGGTATAAGATGTCATCCATGGTTGCCATGAAGCATTAACAGTGATTATGAAACTTTAAGGGTGGTGTGAATCTGAAGCCAGGACAGCACACTGGTTTGTCCAATTGTGACCTCTACAACGGATAACTCGTTTGCACTGAATAGTACCACGCAGGTAATTCCTGCTGATGATCTTGTTACAGTGCGCAACCATTATGTTGTCAAATAGATTAACGAAGATATTCTTGGACCTTGTTGGACGTAGCTTTGTAAAACAAACAAACAGACAAACTACAAGTCAAATCAGGTAATGATTTTAGCAAATGTGGAAATCTTTTTAAAAATCCAAGCACTCTTAACGCTTGTATCAGCTGAAGATGGACAAGCGGGTTGCTCGGAGTTTTACATAATAGATTAAACCTTCAGTCGACACATTCAAGCATCAGACTGTTGTAGTTAACACATCACGTCGTACCGAACTCAATCTGTTCGTTTTTACAACATTCAGCCAAGGCTACGATAATATTCTTTTTTAATGCTTAGAGTCCAGTTTGTATACAGGAGTTTTAAATTTGTCGGGAATGACTCGGGCAAACTCGGCTTATATCGTATGGAAATCTGATGAGCTCTGGGGAAGGTCTCGGGATATCTAATGGTACGTTCCCACTGCCGATCAGATCAACTCGATGTTATATTATTTTATTTTCATGATAATGTACTCTGTTCCACATATCAGCACACTTCATGAATTTAGAAATTAATATGATACATGTATTTTCTTTTACACACTCTTGGGCCTATATAATTTATCAATGAATACATAAATTTTTTTCATTCACTTTTTCATTCTTTGATAATGAGAACAATAATGACAGAGATAACACGACTCATTTGGGGTGTAGAACAGTCAATTTTTTTCCAACTCTATATAATGGTGCATTTATGGGCATATAGGCCTATGTTTCATTTTAGACCAAATTAATTTCAGCCCACCTATATGTCATGCACTTATACGAAGCGTGGCGGTGTGACATTTCTTTTTTTTTAATGAGATATCAGACTTAGATTTGCTATTCTTCACATCCAGTGAAAATATCGAATGCATATGAACGAACCTATCATAGGTATTATACATGGTGTCCCGGCAGACAGAGTGCTACAAAATTGTCTCTTATTTAAAAAGATATGAGCGACTGAATGAAATCGTTACATTATTCAATAGAAAGAACACCTCAAATTTTATTTGACACAATGATAATCAATCTTCGTGCAGGCGCTTTGATCTCCATGAAAATTTGTGATTTACAAAATCTGTAACTTTCCGCACTGATATCCTACTTGACTGAGCGATAGTGAAGCCGTAAAAACTGATAATGAATGCGTCAAAAATAGCTACTGAAAACGGATAAAGTGAATGAATACAAATGAATGCATTTTTGGTACCTTTTTGAGTGGCTCACAAACAGTAGTGATCAGTCTTTGTCATCGTTTTTTTTTTCAGGAAATATGACTACAGAATCGAAACGCCTGCACGAGAATTGATGATTGCGCCTGGTTTCAAAATAGGAAGTGTTCTTCTATCAACTATAGGTTTTCCCGGCCAATTTCGCACTTTATGAATTTGTCAGTCCAATTCCTAATTGCTGCATTCAATTTAGCAAAATATACCAAAGATGACATGTTCGGTATAGTTTAATTTTATGATCTCTTCATTTAAATTCATATTGGAGCATTCAAATTACCTTTAGCCTCATTCTAAGTAACACTTTTTCTATTGAAATTCGTAACACAAGCACCATTTGGTTATTCGTTCATTCAGTTTAGAATGATAGTCACGTGATCACGGACATGCTGCTCTCGTTCATTCCAATTCATTTTTGGGCAATCAATTTAACATCTTTTGCAGTCAATTTAGCACGCATGTTTATGGTTTGCTTCTTTCTTTATTTTCTTAACATAGTTATTGTTTTCCAAGCGTCATTACATATTTTCGTACTCATTTCAGAGATTTTGGCAACATTTTTTTTTTCTTTAAGGTGCTTGGTGACTCTTCAATTCCGAAGATAGTGCAACATGTGCATGGCCACAACTTATCTCGCCGTTGTGCGCTTTATTCCTTGTGTCGGCCAGTTGTAGGAAGTCAAGGTTATGATCATGAAATATTCCTATAATTCGTTTTCTGTCCCCTTGAGAAATACGTCTGTATCTAACTTGTGCCGTCATGATTTATTATTATTATTATTATATTATTATTATTATTATGACTATAAGAAGATGAAGTTAAACTAGAGTATTGGTACATGTAGGCCGAAAATGTCATGTATGAAAGAAAAGGGGCGTTACAGAACAGCAAAGTTATATAATATGGTCAAAAATACGATACTTTTACTGCTTAACAGTGTGTGGATGAAACAATAAGTCACATAGAAATACGCTCTTAAATGTTATCACCTTTTCAAAAAAAGAAATGACATGACGTTAATTTCAATGAACATGTTAGGAATTTGACTGCCCATACGCGAAATTGAATGACTGAAATATCCCTTTCGCCAGTGCTGGCGAATTTGAATGACTGAAGAGCACGTGCCAATTTGAATGCCCGTTTTACGAATTCGAAAGGCACATGTGCAAATCTCATTGATCGGAATGCTAAATTGAACGAACAATTTGCAATTTTGAATGACCGAATGTGCAGTGATGAGGATTTTCGCTAAATTGAATGAACCTTTCATCAAATGGACTGACAAAAGGGCGAAATTGGCCGGTAAAACCTATACTAAAGATAATCATTTCTGTCGTTCATTCAGGCTTTTGCAATTAATAGTCAGTTTGTAGCACTCTTTTTGGCCCCGCCGTATTCAAGCATAAATACTGAGTTGTCTCATATAACCAAACGAATACTGTAACCAATTCTTCCTTCACCCGATCACTGTACGAACCTGCCGACCCGTTCGATGCAAGATCTTACACAGATCGAGTCATGTCGAGCTGGTCTAGGAAGTCTAGTAGAAATCGAGTATTGACCGTGTAGCGATCGTGTATTGATTGTGTGTATATCAGGATGTTCTAGTAGAGATCTGTGTGGCTGTCGAGGAGAGATTCTGGAGATGTCGAGAATGGTCGGATGCGGATCGTAAAAGATCGAATAGCGGTCGGGAAGGGATCGTGTTGAAGGACGATCGAGTATTTGGTCGGGATTGCTCTGGCAAAAATAGATGATCGGGATTGATCTCGCTTGATCGAGTTGATCTAATCGGCAGTGGGAACGGGGTATAAGTGTTTCCCAACGATCTTCAAACGTTTCACTTTTGTAAAAATCTTTTTATATAATTATGGGAATGTGCTCATGATTTGCCTCTATCAGAAACATTTGGAAGATTTGGGCTACACCGGAGACATGAGCGCAACTCTGCCCGAGGAAAGAAGAAAGTATGTCCTTCATACTCGTTTCCAAACATTATCCGGATTACACAAGACAGGTGAGCAAACACAATATGGACATAGATGCCATGGTGAGTGCCCATGACTGAAAGGAGAAAAAGGGTTACAATGAAGACAAGATATCGAGTACTTGTCCAAAGTACGTAGCTAGTGAATACACACTACAGCTATTTGATAATGATAATTTAAAAAACAAACAGTGAAAGATTTTGGAGCTCTCACATATACGGCAAGTTTCACTTCGTCGGTAATGCGCCTTTTGCAATTATTGAGTGAGAAGTTAACATAACGCTTAGAAGCTGTTGTTGACAAAGCAATAACCGAAGCCGGGCACAATTGACTTTCAATTACTGACTCGTGTTGAATTAATGTTTTCAAGTAAACTATAATGTTTGATGTTTTGCCCCCCCCCCCCCCCAAAAAAAAAAAAGTCATGGGATGCACAGTATATGAAGGAAAAAAAAAAAACAACAATACGGTGTCATTATTATCGCCGCTTACACGTATCCTTCCAACATGTTCTATAAAATCATTGATCGCAGTTGAACACAATTAGGATGTAATTACAATGAATGAATTGTAACTTCGTCACGTGGACGTTGACGAGATGTGTAAAAAGTATACTGTGAAAGAAAAGAACAAAAATGAATCACATTAAGAATGCATGTAATATGTTGCTTTTTACGAAACGACAATGTGGAAGTCTAGACTAAAAATAAGCCTGGTGCCCAATACATTTTTTTTTACCAGGATCGCTAATGAGTTATGACACCTCGTCAGCTTGTCACATAAACCCGTCATTCTTGCCGACACGCTTTTTAGTTAAACTTTTGGTATAATTTTATGTGCGATCCTTTTGCCAGAAATATCTAGAGACATACAAGGCAATATCGGGGACCTTGCGAAAAGAATTAGTTCCTTGGGTGAGCAAATCCAACAGTCTAGCTCTATACCCTTATTTGTGAGAATTTTCTTTCCTCCTATTTCGTTGCCTGTTTATCAAAGCAGAGGTCGATGACAAGCAGACGTTAAAGTTGATGGCAGCCCCTCATCGTAGGGATGGTGACGTCAACGTCCCCAGCGTGGAGGTGCTTGGCAACTGGGAGGGACGTACTCGGGAGAAGAGGTGGAGCATCTTTAGGGCGTGGCCGAAAAGCAATTTCACCTACAGGATCTCGTCGTACACGCCAGACTTACCCGAGCAGAAAGTGGACGAGGCTATTGAAAATGGGTTTAAGGTGGAACATAGCTATCCATGTATTCAGTAATTGTTCCAAGTAAAGCTATGCGTCATCAGAAGAGGCGTGGTAGATTTGAGAATCATGACATTCGTTGTGTCAGTATATTAGTCGTTTCCTTCCTTTTTTTTCATATGCCATTATTACATCCGTATATAGCAACAGAAACGATAGTGATTGAAGTAATATTTTTGATGCAACATTTATCATACGTAAAAGTAGGCCTAAACAAAATCTAAACTGCTCTCCCTTTATATGCTGATAGTAGTAATGATAAAAATGATAATTATGATGGCTGTAATATGTTTGCTTGGTTGCTGGTCAAAATCAAAGTTTAAGTGTAATCCTCAAAAATGTTAAGAAGTCAGTTGCAGTTGGTAACTAATAAGAATTACCAGAATGAATTTTTACACTTCATTCTTTTTTTTTATGTCAGACCGATTCTCGTCTGATTTCCCTCTCGTTATACTCCCTCCATTCCATTTTTTTCTGGTGTTTTTTTTTTTTTTACCCATAATGTACAGTTGTGGTCGGCTGTCGCCTTGGTCGACTTTCGACGAGTGTGGACGGATGACGCCGACATCAACATCTCGTTTCAACGAGGCGACCACGGCGATGGTAAACCCTTCGACGGCCCCGGCTACGTCCTCGCACACTCGTTTGCTCCCCAGCTGAGCTCTGACCAGTCCGGACTGACCGGTACTATCCACCTGGACGAGGATGAGAACTGGACAGTGGAATCAGCCTCAGGTTGGTGGAGAGACAAATTTATGCCAACAAACGAAACAACATATAGAAACTAACACTTTCACAATTAAAGAGACTTCAGCACACCGGGATAGATACCGAAAATGAAATAGAAATAGACAGGTCATTGTCTTTATCACCAATTTCCACTAATTTATATTATCGTGACATGAGCCGATACGAATAAACTGTGTCATTTGCATTATACTGTTGTAATCTGCTAATAATCTAGCAATCATCGAATACATGAAAGGGATAAGGTCTGTAACTGCTTAATCATCGACAAAAAACATAATTTTTGTTATTTTAAATAAATGAATTACGACCTTTGAGGGGAAGAAATCATTACCTACTCGAGTTTGTGTAAATGTGGTCTCTTCTGATATCACTTTCATGTGAAAATATGCGAAAATTTAGATTTACAATCTTTTATTATTTTGCCATTCCAATGAATACCACTCTGTTTATCTGGTTTTATTCAATTTATCAAATTCATCAACTAAAACATGACTCTTTAAAAATGACAAAGCACACAATAGAGATGCATTGACGTTGTCTTTTTCTTCGTCAGGTACTAACCTTATGTTCACGATCGCACACGAGATCGGCCACGCCATCGGGCTCAGCCATTCCAAGGTGGTTCCCGCCCTCATGTACCCCTGGTACCAGAGCTACGAGCCCAGCTTACAGCTTCACGAAGACGACATCAGAGGCGTCCAGTTCTTGTACGGTGAGGAGGCAGAGAACGAGGGCAAAGCTATGTCGTCATGGCAAAAAAAAAAAAAAAAAATATGCACCATTGAGTACTATTTATACTTGAAAATACTATACGACCAACGGTTTCTTTTTGTTCTTATATTGTTTTGATTATCTTTGCTTGGGGATTACAGTTCATTACTTTGAAGGTTCATTTATCCAAAAAGAAATAAGGTTTGTTATTCCGAAGGTTCGTTAATCCGAAAATCAAACAGGGTTCGTTACTCTGAAGGTTCTGTAATCCGACAATGAAAAAAAAAAGTTCGCTATTTTGAAGGTTCGTCAATCCGAAAATGAAATAATGTTCGTAATCCCGCAGGTATACGTAATAGCAAATTGTCTACATTCTCGGATTTACGAACTTTCGGAATAATGTACCTGTGGAATAACAACTTTCGGAATAATGTACCTGTGGAATAACACCACAAATGTTGGGATTAATCAACCTTTTTTTTCGGATTAACGAATCTCTATAGGGATGGGGAATTTGTGTGTTTCATAATAACGAACCTTCGGAAGAGCACTCATCTACCTGCTTGTGATATGATTGTAATTATCATTGACGTTGATCACACTGTCACCTGGCAAATTATACACTGCAACCTCGTTGAATTGGAACATCGTATAATTTCCAGAAATTGCCATTAGCGTCGTCATTGTTGAACACTGAACCCGCAGTGGTGTCACCGCAGTCAGAAACAGTTTTGAACAACAACAAAAATACGTCCAAATCAACGATACGTTTTTTCATCCATAGTAATTATCCGTTCGCTATTGTTGAAAACCTACTCTGCTCTTACCCCAGGAGCAAGACCTGGAACCGAGTTGTCCTACCCGGTCTTGATACCCGGAGGTCCGAACAATCCCAGTGTGCCGAACCTTTGTGCTTCCCTTCCCGAGGCGATGACATTAGGACGGAATGGTGTCACGTACGCTTTCAAAGGTACAAAGTAGCAGGTACAAAGTAGCTCAAGACTTGAGACGCGAGATAGGTCTGTGTGTGTGTTTTGCGCATGCTTTTTATGTGTTCTAAATAGATTGTGTGTGAAATGCAGGTTGGTGGTCGTTTTTAGGATGGATGTGCCTGTAATCATGATGGGTATTCGCTATAAGGACAAAAGCGAAAGAAATGGCGGAGAACACTAACGGTATCCTTATGTCGCATCAAGAGAAAGAGTGAAACTCGCGGAATGTTCGTGGGATGGATTTTTGTTATTCATATAAGTAGAATTATTCTAGAGAGTGGAGGAATCAACATAGGCTATAAGGCCAGCCTTTCAAAGATTACAATTATGTACAATTCATATAAATGCGACAAGGCACACAACGTGCAAAAGGCAAAAAAAAAAAACAAACCACAAGACAAGTTATCATAATCATCATTAACTTTATTTTATGTCTGTTTTCATCAGACGTTTACTACTGGAAGATGGAGGATGGGCGCATTGTGCAGGGATACCCGGCCTTGATATCTCAAAACTGGCCTGGTCTACAGAGTTATCTGACTGCTGCCCTCACCGTCAAGAACACAAGAGTGTGGGGAGAGGATGTTGGGAAGACTTATTTCTTCAAGGTAAAAATCGTTAATCAAAAAGAACAACAACATACATCATAGATCCTATAATAGCACTACATAAAAGTTTGAAATCTTTTTCCTGCACCTTCAAATTCGAGATCAATGTTCCTGCAGATATGTCAGATTTACCGCGGTCAAAGAAAACGAACTAATAAGCTTTACAGGGAAGTCTGATTTTTCCGAATGTTGCGTTTCTTGTATAGCTGAAGAGTCTCTCATTCCTTCATCTTTAGAACAATTCCGTGGGATTAAGTCCCTTTCTACATATTTTTTTTTCAGACAAAATGACAATGGTAATTTTGACATACCACGATAACTTATCAAAGCAGGTTCCTACCTTTGATGAATGTGGTGTGAAATCCCCGTACTCCGTAAGATCCAATAATTTTTGTTTGCTTGATCACGAGTATGATAAGCCTATTTCTGAAACTTGACAACATCATAGTTACTCATCCCCCCCCCCTTGTAAGTATGAATACGTTGATGTAATGTTACCAGACGAAAGTAAATAACCCGTTAGTATACTGAACAAAGTCGTAAGGGAGGAATACTATGCAATCATATTTCTTTTTTTTTCTTTTTCTTTCATTTTATTATTTTATCTGCATATCATTATGCTACCAGCAAAGAGCCGTGTGGCGCTTTACCGCCGACAACGCCCTCGACGCTGGGTTTCCCAAGGACATCCACACCGTGTTCCCGTCCGTCCGCTCCACCGTTAGCTCCGTGGACGCTGCAGTGGAGATCGGAGGCAACGGAGAAACGCTCTTTGTAATTGGTAAAATAATTCTTTGTCTTTACAGGTCACTTTTTTTTTTTAAAGTCAGTACTCATTGAATTATAGTTTACTGTTAGGTCAACCAGTCCCGGAACAGAAGCCAAAGATTATGTACTTATACCCAACTAATTTTGTCCTGTGTTTTCCAAACTCTTTGAGGATTTTAACCAAAATGTTACAGACATGGTATTGACTGCAGTGAATTCCATCACTTTACCAAATCGGGTGGAACGTTTATAGAATTCGTTTCACATTCCATGTCAACCATTCCAAATAGGACATTTCTTCCCAAAGTTTCAAAATTCTGAGTATTCTTAATATAAACGCCTTTATTAAACAAAAACAAAAGTTTCCAAACGGGCAACAAGAAATCTGCCCTCAATTGTATGCGAAGACCTTGTAGAAACAAAACAAACGACACAAAAACCTTGTTGCCCATCTGTTTTGCTTAGACCTGCTAGCTTTCTTCATCTCACTTGCTATAGCCATACTTGTTTGTGAAATGATTAAGTTATTAAGTTCTCAATCGTTCGGCTGTATGTGTCATAATATGCCGAACTCCCTTGCACGGTCTATGTCACGATAAGCGCCATCACAACACTTTGTAGAATGTGAGGAAGATGTAGACTTCACCATAGATCCACGCATTGCGGTCATGTATTTTTGCACCACTGAAGAGACTTCACAGGATAATTTCTAGAGGAAACATGTTTCTGCTTTTTAAGAGATGATAATTGGTTTCTTTCATTCACCTCTACAGACGGAGAGCTGTACAAATACGGCTGGACCAGAAACTTCAGCGGCCCGTTTGCCGTTGACCAAATCATCCCGAACCTGCACGGAATCGTGAAGACCGTGATCCAAGGGCCGGACAATTACCTCTATTTCTTCATGGACGATGGCATGTACTATCAAGTGTCTCCCTGGAGTTTCAGCGTCAGTGCGCGCTTCCCCAAGGCCGCCTCGCAGGATTGGTTCAGCTGCGGAGATGAGGTGCGACGACGACGACGACGGCGGTAGTCAAGCCTGAGAATCTGGATGTGGATCTGGACAGTTTCGTCCGCAAATTGTCCTCAGCAGACACATCTACGCTAACTTAAAATGGATGGCTAACTTAAAATGGATGGCTAGTAACTGATCAGTGCATGGGAATCAGTGAAAATCAGTGGGAATGCTGGTGGATGATTGTTCCAATCCTTGTGGGATTCATTTAAGAGTACATTATATATCTATTGCTGTATGAAAATTATTTGCTTTAGAATGGTCTCATAATTATTCAAGTAATGTGCAGTTGTGCCGTTAACGATCGCCCCGTCACTGTTCTTGCAGGCATGCTAACTTGGAAACATTAAACTGCACATTACTTGAATATGAGACCATTCTAAAGCAAATAATTTTCACACAACAATAGGTATGTAATGTACTCTTAAATGAATCCCACAAGGATTGGAACAATCATCCCCCAGCATTCCCACTGATTCACACCGATCAGTTACTAGCCATCCCCTTTAATGACTTGAAAAGCGCGTTGCATGTGTAACAACTTAGCGATGTTGTTTTAATTTGGACCAAAGATAGACTGTTCAGAGTTGATGAAGGAAGATTGTTCCAGTCCCTTTACATTGGCTATACTTATGGCGGATCTGGTGTTTACCTTTGGTCATTCCCCATTTGTGGTTCTCATATTACGTTGAACAAAGTCATTTAATTGAATATCAACTAATCCATTTTAGTTTTCAGCATACAGATCTATAGCCTCTGGTTCCTCCGTCTTGTCTCGAGGGATTCCCATCCTAGGCCTTGTAATAATAATGATGGCCGTTGTCACATCAGTTCGGTTCAGTTTATCTTTTTAAAAATGCAAACAAAGAAACATAGCGCAATCATATCTTAGCAATCATGACAAACAAACATGATGCAGATTGAGACCCCCCCCCCCCCCGAAAAAAGAAGAAGCTATGCCTGTGAGTGGGGCTTCTGAGAAGAGGATTGAACTCTCGATCCCGGCTGACCAGCAAAGAGATCAACGTATTTCAAGGGTCTGCGCATGCTCAAAACGCTAATTTGATGAAATGGGGTCATAATGAGTAGAGAGGACATGCGTGTAACGTCTTATTATGATTTGGGAACTCATTTGGCTGACAATGCGTTCGTCGACAGTGAGAGGGACAGATACAGAGAGAGGAAGAGAGAGACAGACAAGCAGAAAAAGATAGAGGATATGCAAGATTTGTCTTGGTGATACAGAGAAACACACTGTATAAATTGATTACATGCAGTATTAAAGACCACATCCGTGATGTCGATAATCGATAATAAGAGGATGACAATAACACTCAAAGCACTGACAGCGGTAGCTATTATGATAGCTAAAAATCATTGTCATCGTGGTATCGTGGTGATGGTTATGACCCTTCCCTCTTAAGAAGTGATATGGTGCATTCCCATTATATCGAACACGGTGATAACGAGATTCTCGTTACAACGAAGTAAACATTCATGCCCCCAAAATTATCATCTGTATATTATCTTTGTATACTTTATAGGAACTGTTAGGCTATAATGAAATTTCGATATGACGAAATGAAACTGCCCCTCCCGAGGACTTATAACGGGAGTCGGCTGTACGTATGTGGATGTAAGACAGTCAAATGGGACTATCAACTACGTCAGATTCCATCAGCTTCTTGCGTTTATATGCCAGAGTAAAATTGGACAATATTTCAACTGTAACGATCGTGTAATATTTCTGTGAAGATAGTCAGTATAGCTTATTTCAATGAATAAAATATTCTCTCTCTTAACAGATATGAGAGAAAATACTATGTCATTCTTGTGCACATTTTAGGCAAAAGTTGTCTGGATTTTTTTTTTTTTTTTATTCTGAAAAGTCTTTACCATCATTCAGATTTAGCATGAACTTGTTTGAATCGTGCAGTCGAAGATCACGTAATGAAAGTGCAATTCTTCACCATAATCGAGTTGACTTTGGAAAAGAAGATTGATATCAAACAAACAGAATGGTAATAGTTTTATCTAAGTCTGACGTAGAATAAGAAAATGATGGAATTTTAAAGTTTCACATGTTTTCTCAAAACATGATTTTGTTTCAATCTTTATAGAAACGAAATATTCTGACAATTCTAGGTTGCTGGTCAGCCTTTGGGTTCGTTTACTAGATGTATGTTATTTCATTGCATTCTTGTGGAAGAATATTTCTGAATGAATTGTTTATACATGTCATTTCAGTAAGGTGTGTCATTTTTCTTCATCGAAATCGGAAGCCTTCGTATGGAAAATATCTTCCCTCTGTCAGACCAACGTCAGGCTTATGTCATATTCTTTTCTTGGTTTGTTGTGGACCAGTACAAAAAGAACAATAAACGATTGAATCGTTAGTATTTTATTTTGTGGGATAGAAGTATTCTATTACTGATTCATTAAATGAGATTGTATTAGCATGATTACCTTATGTGTCATGAGGCAATCACATGGATGTATATGCGTACGTCAAATGTTATCAAGGGGTAAGATTCAAATTAAATGTACTATAATGTTACTCCATCGAGCCTTATATTTTCTTTTCATTTCATTCTTGTATTCCGTTCCATAATACAAAAGAAATAAAATAGATGTGCCGCAGAAACATACCTAATATACCCAAGTAGTTATTTGCCGGCTAGAAACACGAACACTACAATGAAGAGGGACGGGCAACGAGTTAAATGCATGTGATATACAAAATATAATACTGCAAATAACAAAGACCATGATAAACGACTCATATGAGTGCGCAAAAGACAATAATTATGAGAAAAAAAGAGGAAAGAAATCAAACGTCTGACTCACGTCGATTAATTTTCGTACTCAAAACCGAACAAAATTGAATGATGTTCTTTATTTGTTCTTTGCGTCATGTACCACCCCACCCACTCCCACCCCACGTGTGTCTCTTTATAATTGTTTTGTTTGTGTACACACACACACACACACACACACACACACACACACACACACTCGCACACATATTTACATGAACTTGGACTTCTTTTATGGGACTTTAAGTATTAGACTCTAAAGATGAGTCTGAGAGAAAGAGACCACGATGGAGAGGACTATATTGTTAGAGACGTGGCGGGCGCTCGTGATAACATCATCCCATAGAGCCATTTTTCTGCATCACCACACTGTAACGAGGTTTTCAACATTCATGGATGTTGGCGTACCTTTCACGCATCATTCACCTGCACACACACACCGGCAGTCGTTGAAAATCAAAGTCCCATTCCACACAAGTCGTATGTGAACCTTGGTGTCCGCTGGACTTTTATTCAGCCGAAAATGATGTGTACAGTTGGAGTGAAATGATTCTTCACTCAATGAGCTACTTGAAGATGTCGAGTTGTAACTGACTATTTTGGGGTCTTGCACCCTGGTTTTGTTCAGGCTCTCAAGCTTCATGCATATGATTATTTTACTGAGTCCGCCCCTCTTGGAAACTAATTTAAAATGTAACATTAAATATGGCACATAGATGTCCCTCCCCTTGCCGACACAATTAACCAATCATATAGATGACCATTGGTCATCTGATGAATAATTATGAAGTGGACACTCTACAAGGCACTGTCAGCAAAATAAGGACTAGTGTCAGCACAATAAAGACTAGTGTCAGCACAATAAAGACTAGTGTCAGCACCTAGGGACTAATGTCAGCACATTACCCCCTTGTCAACTTAAAGCTTGTACTCATGGGGCAGATAAAACTGTCACTCCTCATCTTGTTTTGACCAGTGTCAGACTTCCACCAGTTATACCTTTTCTTTACAACTGGTATTCCCTTGTCTCGATTCCAGGTGCCTACAGCTGACCATTAAAACAAGTGTGATCCCTCTCATCGAATTCAGGATACCTTATGTAACGTACAAAGAAGGGTCATATCAGCACTTTGAGACACTTTCTTATTCTGTACATTGTCTACCAGGAACAATTTGTTATTATATACATTGTCTCCCAAAATGAAGCTTCTCAGCAATTTCAGCATTTCTCATTTTCGAGAAAGACACTCATCAGCAGTTTGGCTTCTCTTCTACTTTGGATGGTCTGCCTGGGCCGATCTACAGCTCTATGTCCAAGCACAATAATGTGCAATGAATATGTTATTAGTCATATTCATTATAGACCCTATATTCCTTTAATATGCTTCGTCACAGACATCCCCCTACCCAAGACAATGAAAAGGGGATGGAATGCTGTTGAAAGTTTTCACTTCATTAAGACCCTTTTCATATTCCAATTACAATAGCTGGATGGATACCTGAGAGTCACTGTTCTGTATGAAATGAAACAATCATCATTAAATCATAAATCAAGAAATCACATAAACATTATTACTCATGCATTTGTACATAACACCAGAAGCATAATCGATCATATTTCTTTAGTCAGTGCATATTTAGTCACATTTAATGACGACACACCTCCAGTTTTCAAAGTGTCCATGCTAGTTAATTATGCATGTGTGTTCGGGTTCATCGCTGATTGTTCGAATCTCTTGACTTCTAGTTACTCAGTCTCTTGATGCACGGTTTCCTTTGGATAGCAATGTTCAACATGTCACGTCTAGGATACAATTGTGAGCTCTCTTTCACTATTGGCAAGGCAGAGTTGACACACATAATTATTTCATTCAAAAGGTAAGTATTGCATGCTTACCGGGCCTAGTCCGGCTTTATAACATGCATAATATTTCCCGTGATTGGTTGCTTTAGGAGTTGAAATTAGCCAGTTACACGGATACCTAACTTGGCCTTTATTTCTTTTTAACTAACATACAATTAGCATATAGACATACTTACAGTTATATCTTAACTGGACATATGACTTACAAGTACTTCCTCATCCATCTTAGTCATATCATGCCATCTCAGATATATTACATTCTAGACAAACCATCTGCATTCCCATTTTTGCTACCGCTCCTGTGCTCAAGTTTCATTGAGTGTGTCTGTAGTGCCAGACTCCATCTCATCAGTCTTGGGTTTTGATTTTTCATCGTGTGGAGCCATTTCAAAGGATTGTGGTCGGTCTGTACGAGGAACTGTCGTCCAAACAAGTATGGCTGGAATTTTTGGATGCTCCACACGATTGCCATACACTCTTTCTCGATAGTGGCATACTTTTGCTCTCTTGGCAGTAACTTTCTGCTTATGTATGCCACTGGGTGATCATCACCTTCATCATCCCTTTGACTCAAAACTGCTCCAATTCCCCTTTCTGAGGCATCTACCTGTACAATGAATTCTTTGGAGAAGTCAGGGTTTTTGAGCACAGGTGAGCAAGCAAGGGACTTCTTCAGGGACTCAAATGCCTGGCCACATTCGTTGTTCCACCTAACTAGTCTCGGTTCATTTTTACGAGTGAGGTCCGAGAGTGGGGCTGCCACTTTGCTATAGTTTGGAATGAACTTCTTGTAATAGCCTGTTAGGCCCAAGAAGGCTCTGACATCCGTCTTTGTTGCAGGCTGCGGGTAATTCATTACTGCCTCCACTTTAGCTGGTTCGGGTTTCACATAACCCCCTCCCAAAACAAACCCCAGATAGAGTACCTCCCTCCTGGCGACTTTACACTTACTGGGTTTTGCTGTTAGGCCTGCTGCTCTCAACCTTTCTAGCACTTCCCGGACATGGACCAGATGCTGCTCCCAAGATTCACTGTAGATGATAATGTCATCTATGTACGCAGTCGCGAACTTGCTTAATCCACGCAGCACCTGATCTACAAGCCGCTGAAAGGTGGCTGGCGCGCCCTGCATCCCAAAAGGCATCACATTGAATTGAAAGAGGCCAAAGGGTGTAATAAATGCAGACTTTCTCTTTGCATTGTCGGTGAGGGGAACTTGCCAGTACCCTTTTGTCAGGTCGATCGTGGTCATAAATTTGGCCTTTCCTAGCTCATCTATGATGGCTTCAATATTGGGCATTGGGTATGCGTCAAATTCAGTTACTTGGTTAAGTTTGCGATAATCGACGCAAAGTCGAAGGGTGTCATCTTTCTTTCTAACAATCACAAGGGGGCTAGCATATGGGGAATCAGAAGGGGAGATGATTCCCGCATCCAACATCTCATCTAGTTCTTTCTTTACTGTATCTTTTAACGCATGTGGGAGTCGGTACGCCCTCTGTCTGATTGGGCGGTCATTTGTAGTGATTAAGTCATGTCTCACTACATCCGTCCGTCCGGGTTTGTCACTAAGGATGTCGCTATACTCCCCCACTAGGTCAGTCACTTGTTTCGTCTGTGTATCTGAGAGGTAGTCTGGTATCTTGACCTCAGATGGGGACGCTTCACAGGTCATTGACTCGATGTCCTCATCTAGCTCCTCACACTCTGCACTTTCAACGTCTATGTACAATGTGCTCTCCCGCTCTCGCCACTCACGCAGCATGTTTGTATGAAGCACGCGGTGTTTCTTTCTTTTGTCCCCCATCTCAATCACATAGTTAACGTCACTCAGCTTTTGTACCACTGGATAGGGGCCCTGCCATTTAGCCATTAGCTTATTGGTGCTGCATGGGAGTAGCACCAGCACTTTTTGGCCTACATTCAGGTCTTTTGCTCTGGCTTTCCTATCATACCACACTTGTTGTTTCTTCTGGGCCATGGCTAGGTTTGTCTGGGCTGCTTTCGTGATTGCGGCCAGATTTTCTCTGCTCCTTAGCACATACGTCACTATGCTCTCTTGTGACGGGATTTCACCTGTCCAGGTCTCCCGAATGATATCTAGGGGTCCCCTTACTCTGTGCCCATACAAAAGTTCAAATGGGGAGAATCCCGTTGATTCTTGGGGAACCTCCCGGTATGCAAACAACACATAGGGGATGAGTTCATCCCAGGTCACATCCCCTTCTGTAGTGTACGGTTTCAGCATCCCCTTCAAAGTCCCATTAAATCTCTCTACCAGTCCGTTGGCTTGGGGGTGATAAGGGCTGGTCCTTAGCTGCTTGATACCCAGACTACTACACAGCTGTTTCATTAGGAGGGACATAAAGTTTGACCCCTGATCTGTCAAGAGCTCGTCTGGAATCCCTACTCGGCTGAAGATCTTTATCAGTTCGTCTGCCACCTTTTCAGCCTCTACTGAGGGGAGGGGTACTGCCTCGGGATAACGTGTTGCGTAATCACAGAGGACGAGGATGTATTTATTGCCCTTTTTGCTTCTTGGTAAGGGGCCCACAATATCCATAGCAACCTTCCTGAATGGCCTGCCGATCACTGGGACTGACACTAATTTTGCCTTCCCTCCACGGTACTGACTTGCACACTTTTGGCATGGACCACATGTTTTGCAAAATTCTGCTACATCCCGGAATATCCCTGGCCAGTAGAAATTTTGCATCAGCCTCTGTTGTGTTTTACCAACACCCAAATGACCTGCCGTCAGATTGTCATGTGCAATATGTAGCAGCTTTCCTCTGTACTGCTTAGGGACTACTATTTGTCTGTATCCCTCCCCTTGGGCTTGATTTGCACCAGACCATTTACGCATGAGCACCCCCTTGTCCACATAAAAGTAGCATTTCCTGTTTCCATCCTCCTCCTCTACTTTCTCCCAAATTGACTTTAGGCCTATGTCCTCTTGCTGGGCTTGAATTAATTCTGTTACCCCTATGTCTAATTGGCTGTGCCCTCTACTTCTCGAGTCTGTGGATTCTTTCTTCCCAATCTGTTCTCTTGCTTTGTGGCTACTTTCTTCCCCCTCGTGAGATTCCCCATCCATGGGAGCTTTGTCAGCATCAACTACTTCATCATTTCCCTCATTCATGCTGAATAAGTCTCTCACACGAACTTGGGAGTTCTCCCTCTCTGTTCTCTCGTTTTCTACCTTTTCTTTCTCCACGCGAGCCTGGCTCCGTGTCACTACCAAGCCCTCTTCCTTTCCACTCACTACGGGCATTTTCAACTCAGGGTCCTCTTCATGGACAAGTTCATTGCCCAGTATCATGTCTACTTCAATATCATCGACCACTCCCACACGGATCCACTTCTGAATACCATAGGCATCACTCCTCAGATGTACTCTGGCCACTGGTAGCTCTTTCTTAATGAATAAACCCCTAACATGGATTGTCTCTCCTGGGATAATGAGGTCAGGGTCTACTACGTCTACTCTAGCAAGGGAATGGGTGCAGCCTGAATCACGCAATAGGCTCACCTTTCTTCCTCCTAGCATAGCCTGGCTAGTGTATACCTCTAAGAATTTGTGGGGTCTAGATCTACAGAAGTATGCAGGGTCTTGTTTTGCATCCCTTTCCTCCTTTGGGGGAGATTTTTGAGCGCTCTGACAGTTTACTGCTATGTGCCCTAGCTTGCCACACTTATAGCACTGTATCTTCCCCCGACCGCCTTTCTGTTCTTGGTTGTGTACCGGTTTCTGGGGTATGTTTTCCCCTTTCCCGCTCCCAAAACTGGGCTTTCCTCCAGATTTAGGGAATGATCTGAGGTCCTGTCTGCCTCCTGTGTATCCCTGGGGCTTTCCCATTCCTTTTCTACTCTGCACATATTGGTCTGCGAGCCTCGCCATGGCCTGAAGTGTTGGCGGCTCATGATCCCGGAGCCATACTCTTAAGTCATAGGGGACTTGCTTCAACATTTGCTCCATAAGGATTTGCTCCTTCAATTTGTCAATATCTGTGTCTGCTCCCGCCCCCTCTAGCCAACGCCCTAACAGGTCGGAGAGCTTCACAGAGAATTCTGTGTACGTCTCTTCTTTGTCAACTCTTAACTCTCTAAACTTGACCCGGTACGCATCTGGAGTCAGGTCATATCTACGCAGTATGGCTGCTTTCACCGCGTCGTAGTCCCTACTACTCTCTAATGACAGTCTGGCATATGCCTCTCTAGCCTTTCCTGACAACAGTGGGGCCAGTTGTAGTGCCCATACATCCCTAGGCCAGTTATTCAAATGGGCCATTTTTTCAAAAGTACGCAGGAATACATCTACATCCTCCCCTTCTTTGTAAAAGGGAAGTTGCCGCCTAATACCTCCGTCCACCACGCTTGCATTTCCAGGTGCTGCGCCAGGCATGTTTTCACGCTTTTCTTTTTCTAGCTCTGCTAGCCGCACTTGCATTCTCAACTTCTCTAATTCAAAGTGCATGCGCGTTTCTTCTAAAGACTCTTTGCGTGCAGCAGCATTTTGGGCCTCATCCCCATCTGTGCTAACAACAGTCGCCCCTGGCTGAGATGAAACTTGCCCTTTATTTGCCTCTTCTATGCCCTGAACCAACTGATTCCTATTCAGTCCTTCATGTGGCAGCCCCAACTCTTCACACTTTTGCCTCAACTCTTGCATTCTTAACTGACTTAAGTTGCTTTCCCCCTCCATGTTAATACAGTCTTAACCAACAACCTGTCACAACACTTAACTTAAGATATAACAGTTATTATTGTAGTACTGTTTACCCCCTCTGCCTTGCCGTGAAATTGACCAAGAGAAGCTCACTTACCCCCTACGATAAGACTTTTGCTCTCCCTGTCAATCGTCCCTGGCGATGTGTTGTGGTCACCCTGCTCAGCTGTCTGCTGCTCCGTGTAGTCTCGTCCCTCCTGGGTCCCAGACTCCGTCCTGACGGCACCGTCCACGTCCTCGTCTCAGCCCGTCCCTGGACCGGCGTCTGTCTGCAACCTGGTCAGCCCGATGTCGGAAGCGTTGAAGACATCACAACTGCGTTGCAGACGACTGACTTCATGCAGCTCAGCTTAGCTTTTCAAATTGTTCTCTCAATGTTGGGACTCGCCAAACTTCTGAGTCTCAAGAAACTGTTCTATAACAGCAACATCACAACCAGCATGGTTGCTACTCGGCTACTCAGGTGATATTTCTGGATCACACAGAAACAGTCTCAACTGATGGTTGCTTGCTTGCAATTTCATGGGAGTTCATCCCACCGCTGCCACCAAGTGTAACGAGGTTTTCAACATTCATGGATGTTGGCGTACCTTTCACGCATCATTCACCTGCACACACACACCGGCAGTCGTTGAAAATCAAAGTCCCATTCCACACAAGTCGTATGTGAACCTTGGTGTCCGCTGGACTTTTATTCAGCCGAAAATGATGTGTACAGTTGGAGTGAAATGATTCTTCACTCAATGAGCTACTTGAAGATGTCGAGTTGTAACTGACTATTTTGGGGTCTTGCACCCTGGTTTTGTTCAGGCTCTCAAGCTTCATGCATATGATTATTTTACTGAGTCCGCCCCTCTTGGAAACTAATTTAAAATGTAACATTAAATATGGCACATAGATGTCCCTCCCCTTGCCGACACAATTAACCAATCATATAGATGACCATTGGTCATCTGATGAATAATTATGAAGTGGACACTCTACAAGGCACTGTCAGCAAAATAAGGACTAGTGTCAGCACAATAAAGACTAGTGTCAGCACAATAAAGACTAGTGTCAGCACCTAGGGACTAATGTCAGCACATTACCCCCTTGTCAACTTAAAGCTTGTACTCATGGGGCAGATAAAACTGTCACTCCTCATCTTGTTTTGACCAGTGTCAGACTTCCACCAGTTATACCTTTTCTTTACAACTGGTATTCCCTTGTCTCGATTCCAGGTGCCTACAGCTGACCATTAAAACAAGTGTGATCTCTCTCATCGAATTCAGGATACCTTATGTAACGTACAAAGAAGGGTCATATCAGCACTTTGAGACACTTTCTTATTCTGTACATTGTCTACCAGGAACAATTTGTTATTATATACATTGTCTCCCAAAATGAAGCTTCTCAGCAATTTCAGCATTTCTCATTTTCGAGAAAGACACTCATCAGCAGTTTGGCTTCTCTTCTACTTTGGATGGTCTGCCTGGGCCGATCTACAGCTCTATGTCCAAGCACAATAATGTGCAATGAATATGTTATTAGTCATATTCATTATAGACCCTATATTCCTTTAATATGCTTCGTCACACACACCCAATAATACGTAGAATGGTATTATACAGAAAAATGAACACATGACAGCTTATCAGTAAAGGTCAGCGAAGGATATACTTGCCTCAAATTCTCCCATTGGCTTGCTAAAAACAAAACAAAACAAAACAAAACAAAACTGATCGTTATGAAATCACGTTTAAGACGATAATTTATTACTACAGACTACCCTTGAGGGTAATATATTGCATTATCATAAAATATAATGAAGCACATGAATAGTGTACAGTCAGAATATAATGTTCGTGCACATCATGATCAAAATGTGTTTGAAATATTTCATGCGTTTGTGTGCCTATTGTTTACAAACCAATCTTATTGCATGAAATGAAATTCTGCAAAGTGGTAACGGAGGATCAGATAGGACCAGCAGATTGACAATTAACAAACTGTTTCCTCTGTGTAATTATCATTATGGGAATACATTTAAGTAAGGTATCAAACTGGATCGATCCCAGCTGGGGTTTTAGTATTCAGAATATGTCAACTTCGTTCAAGCCACTGTTTGGTGAATATTCTTGTTCCAATATCTTTAAAACTGTCAATGATGATATTGTATTACCGTGTCTGCATATTTTCTTGACGATCTTTCTGTCTATGTCTTCGCCACTGTTCGCTTTTTACATTAATTTCCTCATATTCTCTCTATCTATCTGTCGTTCTGTCTAGCCTTCTGTCTATTTATCTTTCTGTCAATTTGTTTGACTCCCCATTTCCTCGTTCCCCAATCTCAGAAATTTTATTGGCCTGACATCGAATCCAGAACATGATTTTAATACTTAAGTCTCATCAAGAATAGGATTTAAAGTAAATTTACAGCTATTTTCTATTTATATTTTCTATAGCACAATTTGATGCATGCAGGTCATGAACGGTTCCGTTTGCTCCTGCGACAATATTATTGCTCCCATGAAATATCTGCACGTTAAGCGGAAAAAAGCTACCCATAAATATAACCCTCACCCTAATCCTAATCCTCACATTGAAATAAACCTAAAACCCTACTCTTTAAAAAAATCGAGTGAAAATATTCACTCTTAAAGGGGATGGCTAGTAACTGATCAGTGGGAATCAGTGGGAATGCTGGAGGATGATTGCTCCAATCCTTGTTGGATTCTTTTAAGAGTACATTATATATCTATTGTTGTGTGAAAATTATTTGTTTCAGAATAGTCTCATATTCAAGTAATGTGCAGTTTAATGTTTCCAGGTTAGCGTGCCTGGTCAGTGACAGGGCATTAATCTGCATATTACTTGAATATGAGGCCGTTCCGAAGCAAATAGTTTTCACACAACAGTAGATATATAATGTACTCTTAAATGAATCCCACAAGGATTCGAACAATCATCCCTCAGCATTCCCACTGAATTCCACTGATCGGTTACTAGCCATCACCTTTAAAGGAGTGAATACAAAAAGGAGTGAATTTAGAGTGAAATTGTAGTGAATCTTGAGTGAAAATGTTCATTTTCACTCATTTTGGAATGACCCCAGGGATCACTCGAAGATTTTGGAGTGATTCCTGAGGTCACTCTAAAATGAGTGAAAATGAAAATTTTCACTCAAAATTCACTCAAAATTCACTCTTCTTTGTATTCACTCCTTTAAGAGTTAATATTTTCACTCGATTTATTTCAGAGAGTATCACAACCCTAACCGTAATCCTAAGTCCTTGGAGAATATAAGACCGGAGCAATTGTCGCAGAAGCAAATGTTGTGTCACCGTCATTAACACATTGATTAACGGAAGGGTATTTTGATCGTTTCTGTAGAATAACTTCTATAATATTGAATTTGCAAAACGGCTTGACCAAGACTCATCAATATAACGGGGTTGGGAACTAGGAAAGTCGCTTCCTTTCCAGTGGACGCTGCGATCGATACCAGAACAATACGATAGTATCTTGAGTTGATGAGCTATTATTGGGTTCGTGAAAGGGCGCGCATTGTAACGAGAAGTCATAGTACAGCGTATAAAAACATTAATTCTTCAAGCCTTTAAGAATTAATGTTATCACTGAGTGACAAAGAACATGAATGAAAACATCATTATCATGATTAAACATTTAGCTTCTCAAACATCTCCTTCTACGTTTATTTATTTAAAACAAAGAGTCATATAACGTGTTTAACACAACGCCACGACATTTTGTTCGTCAGATGACGAATGGTCTTTTGAAGCAATTTTGACACCGAGTTTTCCTTTTTTCCTCGTTTCCTTTTCAATGATTTTTAACTATCATAATGCTGCCAATGCTTGTCAAGTAAATGCTTGACAGCCGTAGTCGTTCCTACATTCCTTCTTTCTTTATCATTTTACAGCTCCTCTTCTTTAAATCTTTAACATTATGGCTATGTATAGATATTTTACCATTCATGAATAACTTGATGGGAAAAAGTACTATTAGTAAAGATCATGCAATTTCGTGTCGAAGCTAAGAACGCTGGGCATTTTATAACTTTCTAGATTGTGCTTGAAGATCGCCTGAGGAATTGATGTTAACATTCTATTGATAAACTCATTGTTAAAAGGAAAGTGCAATCATCCATAGAAATGCGATTCAGCGGTGATGTCAGTTCCTTTTCTTTCGACCAATCTTCTTTTCTTTTCGTCACTCCCGCTCTAAAAGGATTAACCGGGCTGACATACAGTGATGGGCATATATTAATCTCCTTTTAATGGCTGTCTACAACTTCTTGAAGCCTTTGTCTGAAGCAAAGATATCGATTCCTGCTCTTAAAAGCCTAAATTTTATCTGACCGTTTAGACACAGATGTATACAGACGAAGTTAACAATAGAGTGGAACAGCGATCGCCAATAAGAATAGATCGGTCGCCTGAAAGACAGAACGACCCTAGCGACGGCCCGGGAGCAAAGGTTAGTTTAATATACTCTCTTGCGTATAGTTCTCCGCTTTCCCATGGCGCGCGACTTCCGAAGATACAGCAGGAACCAAACACAGCTCGTATAGTTTTTCTGTGTTTTGTCGATACTAACCAACACATCTGACCTGCTGCATGTGAAGACTTGGTGTATGACAACTAAATGAATACGTAGCATTTCCTCCGGACAAACATGGGACTGGCGAACGTTGCTTGTCGTCTGCCAGTGAGTAAAATTACGCCGAATGTATCCACACAGTGAGGTCGGAGCGAGCTTCGCGCATTGGTGAAAAGTCGTCTGAACACGACGGGGTAAACATTCGCAACTCTAGATGTTTGACATTTTCTTCCATTTCGACCTCCTTATACGCCATAAAACGGAGTGGTGCTTCCATGGGGACAATTTCCTCTGTTAACGGCAAATATTTGAGCCTGTAAAATCTGCTGCACCTGGTATATACATTTCGAAGACAATCATGCAGTGATGAAGAATAGAATAAAAGTTACTTAGGAATACTTCCTTTTGAGATCGAAACTGATGAAGCCGCTTTTACTGTTCGACACAGACTAAAGGATCGGACTGCACTTTGTTGGTATCATGGAACGGAGCGTCTGCTAACAAACTTACGAGCCCAGAGGAAAATGCATATATACATTTTCAATCTGCTTTTGAGTCTTTTATCGACAAATTGCTACATAGTCAGAGAGACATCAGAGCGGCTGTGCATTGGATCATAGACGGTGTCCCATTCATTCTGTTCCTCTGGAAAAGCGGAGAATATCAACCAGTCATGGTATTCATTACAGTGAAATATGGAGGTAAGTCAAGATCTCGACTAAGATGTAAGGAGAGTATATGTTGGATTGGGACTCACACGCACGCATTTCTTGATTGCAAAAAAAAAAAAAAAAAGTATTCTTTTAATGACCACAAATTTGTTCCCCCCCCCCCAACATACACACAGACATCGCCAATTATTATTTTTGAACATGTACTGTGTAAAACACACTCTGAGCCTTAGGAGTACATAGATATTTAAAAACTTGGAAGTCATAATGTACGATTAAAAGTAGACC
Source organism: Diadema antillarum (assembly GCF_040938485.1). NCBI lineage: Eukaryota > Metazoa > Echinodermata > Echinoidea > Diadematoida > Diadematidae > Diadema > Diadema antillarum. The sequence goes on along the minus strand of NW_027272424.1, from coordinate 248,579 downwards.
GACAGCAAACACCTTATTTGGTTTGTTGCATTATTTCATACGTGGGTACTTCGATCTGCAGACGATAATTAGACTCCTCCAATTTCGGTAATTGCGAAACAGTTACACAAAGTGCATATGTACACACTGTCTCGTACAACGTAAAACTATCAGACGTGGGATATTTGTTCAAATTATGTTCAACAAGGTAATTGACTGGGCCTTATCGAAGTATGTACTTAGCCCCTTAATTATTTGCATTGCGTAATCATTTACGCGACCTTGCTCTACGTAAAGGACTGAGTGAGTGCATGTATAATTAATCACCATTTATGGTGTTACCGCTGTAATCATATTAATTATTACAATAATCATCTCTCTTTTTTCTGCTTCATTCTCATCTTTATGGCATAATTCATTTTTATGTTTTCCATGCACACGTATGTCGGTGTCCTATTCACATTGTATTAAAAGCCTCGACACTGGTACAAAAATTGACAGTACTAATTAAATAGACAGTTTATAGGGGATACATTTTCGGATCTTGTTTCCAATGAAATGGGACTCTGTCTTTTGAAGGTGTATAATTTTGGTGATCAGATTCGATAGTAAGTGAATGATTTGTTTGTTCCTTTGTCGTGGTGTTTCAATTTTAGATCAATTTTGAAAATTGATGACAGAATTCACAAGGATCTTAAGGTCTAAATTTCATTTACATATATTTTGACTGTTGTGAGGTTATCCGAATTGGTACAGCTAAGATTCTGGTGACTTCAAATGACTCCTAACAACAACGCGATCAACATTTCAAAATATCATTGGAACTCTCGCAAAGGAATAAAGTCTTGCACAAAAATAATTTGATGAAAACATTTTTCGTACAGGATTCATCTTATCTTCACAGCTCTTGCGACCAGAGTTTATATATATATATATATATATATATATATATATATATCCTTTCATCTCTCATACGAATTGTTTTCACCCTCTGAATGTTTGAGGAAAGCATTAATATGTCTATGGACAATTGTTCCCATCAGCATGATCAGCATGGCAAGAACAAATTATGTACAGTATAGAGTGGTCAATGTATACATTGACTACATTACTTTGATATGTGAAGCTTGTAGATGGTCCTCCCTCTCACTATCAACCATTTTTTTAAGGGCGATATCTGAGGTAAGAATAAAAAGGGACAAAGCTTAGTTCAAATTCCAAATGCTTTTGGCTATAATATCTAATGATGATAGCGTCTATATCTATTGTTTTCATTCTTCAGAGCGAAGTATCTTTCAGTTTGAAGGTCTACAAAAAGGGGTATACGATTTGACTTTGACCATGAACGGGACACTGCATATAGCCTCAGATATAAGCTCTATAGACTGACGTAGATATTATCTACGTCAGTCTATAGAGCTTATAACTGAGGCTGTAAGCTCTATACCCATATTTAAATGATTATGAGCCCATATGTCTGTGAAAGCAGGAGGAATAGCGTCCACTTTGAGACGTTGCACGTTGAGAATGGGGATTAACAACTTTGAGCACACGTTAACACTTCACGTGCTGGACAATATTGCTGGAAGTATTTCAGTAAACAACTTCAGACATATAAGGAACACTGTGTCAATAAACGTAATATCATGGTAATACACGACATGTGTATTAACCGAATTTCACTGCACTGTGGGCCAGAAAAGGGAGGCGAAGATACACAGTCGCCTGTGTAGCCTATACCGGGTGTCCCAAAAAAAGCGTCTCTTCTGTCTTCTGCGGAAAATGCTCTTTCTAATGATGTCAAAAAATATATCACTTTTAGAACGCAAAGTACTGAAAACCCACCGTTCCGCTTTTTTTGGGACACCCCGTATACACTCAGTATTCAAAGCTCACTTCTTTCAGCTTCGCATGCACTATCATTGATTGACAATACAGTGTACTACCGGCGTTGAAGAGTTCCTTTGACACTGATTCTATCGATCAGGTAAAGCCGTAGTTAAGACACGTCCCCTTTTATCACCGCGACATTTGGCTGGGATCGATGCAGATCGAATACCTGCTTGTCCAACATAACACGTGACACGGTCAAGAAGGCAGTGCAAACAGAATACGTAAATTAAAATTATACCAGTTGCGTGCATATAGGCCTGTATACATTGTGGTTTATATAACGGAGATACAGTGTAGGTATATAGACCGACACATAACAGAGAAATATATAAAATTACTCCAACATGAATAGCCGATTTCGAAATCCTGTTACTATTTATTTTGAAGTTCAGGTATCCAACTATAACTCCAATCACATTCTTTATGATGCGAGTATGCAGTCCCTTTAATCTTTTTCTTTCTTTAGTTTTTTCTGGTTGTTTCTTTTACTTGTGGCTATTACTGCATTTAACATTTTTATTGATTACGGGATCCCCCCCCCAAAAAAAAAAAAAAAAAAAAAATCCCTTGTGTAGGAGACCTATTCCCGACAAGCACCGCTTTTCACTAGATTCTATCTCCTTTATTCCACATTCTGTCTCATAGTCTCTTCCTGTGTTCCACTGAATATCGAGACAATTAAATCTTATCATGGTTTTGTTTTGATTTTGTTGTGCACACTGGCTTGTGCTATGTCCTTATCTCTTTATTATGTTCATTATGATTATATTACGTTCTCTTAATATTGAACGCAGTAAATGTATAGACGAATAACTGGACAAATTCACAGATTTCTAATAATGCTTTTAATGAGCATGGCTATAGGCCTACCGGTAAACATAGAGGCTAACAGTGGAGTCCCGATTATGATAATATATAGGCTAGGGGGGAAAAAGCAACAAATCTGCGTTGATTTGTTATGATATATCTGTATTTGAAAAGTGAAGAAAACTAAAAAGAAAGAGAAGGAGGAGGAAGAGGAGAATGAGATATATCAAAAGCTATGTTGGATTCCTTGAGTCTCACAATTATCAAAATCTTATCTTCATCGTCACTGCATAGATAAGGAAGAGTAACAGCCAGTTAATATGTATTAACGTGGTGTTTGCAAAGTACAAGTGACCTTAAGGTCACGAATATGACTTAGGGGTATTTTACAAGGAATTGAAGTTGATCTTAAAAGTTACAGAAGATCAATTTAGAATTATGTAATGACATTAGTTTCCCTGTTCAGATATACTATAGATGTTTTCAAAATCCACTTCAAAAATTATTTTGTCCTTTAATCTATTTTCTATACATACATGGCTGCATGAAAAAGTCTCCACAATTTTGACGTACGTTTGGATGTTTGAATATCGCTGAAGACACACCCGGCATACCGCAGAAATCTTACGTTGATCTTAGCTTTTCAAATCGACTTAAATTCTTTGTGAAACAAAAACTTAGTGATTGTTCAATTCCTTGCGACCTATATGGGTATAAAGGGATTCTCCTCATGTCCAGTACCCAATGACGTATTTCTACTCCCTTGCGATTATGAGTTGCCAAAGAAAGACGTTCTCCTTTGAGAGATGTCTCAATCCAAATTGCCAATGAAAGAACATTATCATTATAGACTAGCCCCCGGGTAGCTCGTGTTTGACGCGCAAGTTTGAAACAAACAGCTGTGTCTTTGCGTGCAAGAATAGCAACGATAGTTATTCGATTATCTTTTCTGCTGGAAGCATAACAAAATCAATATCCTTTGTTTTGTCGATTTCACGATGATTGCATTCACTTCGATATTCTCCACGGCGATGCTATTGATCCCTCTTTTGTTCTTTGAATGGGGCGCATATTTTTTACGTAAATCAAGTCTCAGATAGATCACTCTGTGTCGATAAATCGGCCATATAATAGCTAGTGTTTTCGAGTTAATGGTATCTTTGGTCCAAAGTCTAATATTCAGCCGTTCTTAGCCACCCTGTTACACTGTTGGGAATAACCGTTAGACTTAATTTTACATGACCTCAGTATTATTGTCCTTGCAAGGTGGAGCTCTTTTCACGTTTTGAGTGACCTTTAAGAGGTAAGAGGTCCTCTGTAACCAGCAAGGTAACAGGATGCGAGAGATAAGCTAGAGTCCTGGGTATCCTCTAATTCTCACGCAAAACTTAGTCCAATCAATAAAATTCGAGGAGAAAAAGAAGGTTCTAGTGACACATGTTCACTTCTCATAACACAAGGCCACTCAGCTGTATAGTCTGAAGTTTGACAAGAGATATTCTTAATCTCATTTACAAACCTTCAGGTATAAAAGCGTAAGTTGAGATGGTTTGGAAAATAATGCCATTGACCTCTAAACTCGCAATCAGAAACCATCAAAACTTGTGACACTTGAGAAATGCCCACATTAGAACGCCACGGTCGTGACAAACTTCAACAACTCACTTAACCAGTCTACATAGAGGCGTGTTTGCCTCTAGCAAACAGAAGGAACGTGCCTTGTAATTCAGCAGTACAGAGTCAAATACATCATTTGTTTGATGAAACAATAACAACAGTTTCATATATTAAAGAAACTCTACATAGAAGTCTTCTTGTGACCAGGTCGAATAGTGATTCTCACTGTCAGGCCCAAATTGAATAAAGACCCTCTCCCCTCCTCTTCGTCGTGTATTATTCATCGTATCTTTATGGGTGTGGAAGTCAGTAACTACACGGATGATAATAATAGGCTTCTTAGATACTTATTTGTAAAAAGAACAAACAAACATACAACCTGATTGAAGCAGATCATTTCACTTCACGTTAATTGAAATAGATCTTGATCATGAAACGGAAACAAAAACACAAACCGAAATGTACAGAGAAATTTGGCACAACTTAAGGGACCCAAAGGTTCTTTTCATTTTCTTTTTTGATAGAAAACTTCTGATTCAAAACAAGTCAGACCTTGGCCTTGTAGGCCTATACTTATGACGTTTTTGACATCATTTCTCCTTTTGAAAAGAGTATTTTAAGACACCAACACATCATTTATTCACATTATACGACTTGGCAACTTTTTGAAGGTACATGAAGTTTTTACGAACTCTCAGTTTGGTTTTCGTGAAAAACATAGTACTTCGCATGCTCTTTTACATTTCGTTGATAGAGTAGTTCATGCCATTGATAATCATTCTCATTTAGTTAGTATCTTCTTGGACTTCTCCAAGGCCTTCGACACCATCAATCATGACATTTTACTTTATAAGTTATCGCATTATGGAGTACGTGGGAAGGCCTTGGAGTGGTTCAAGAGTTATTTAGTCGATAGAAAACAATTTGTTACAATTAATAATAATGATTCAGTTATCAGAGAAGTTAAATGTGGCGTCCCACAGGGAAGTATTTTAGGGCCCTTATTGTTCATTATCTATATAAATGATTTTTGTCGCGTATCTGATGATCTCTCTTTTATTCATTTCGCAGATGATACAAATGTATTTTTCGCCCATAACGATATTGATTTTCTCGTTCACAAAATCAATATTGAATTGCAAAAAGTGACAAACTGGGTCAGAGCTAACAAGTTATCACTCAATGCTCAAAAAACAAAATATATGATTTTTAGTAATACTGTTGATAATTTAAACACAAATATAGTTTTAGATGATTCTCATCTACAAAGAGTATCAAATATTAAATTTTTGGGGGTCATTGTGGATAATAAACTTTCCTGGAAATCACATGTTGATAATATTTGTAATATAATATCGCGTAATATAGGTGTTATAAATAGATTGAAATTTTATATTCCACAAAAAATATTACTTATGTTATATTCGTCATTAATATTGCCTCATTTGAATTATGGAGTTTTAGTTTGGGGCAACACGCATCAGAATTTACTTGAAAGAGTGTCCCTCTTGCAAAAGAAAGCCCTCCGCGTTATCTGCCATTCCCCTGTACGTTCTCATACAAACACGTTGTTTGCCTCTAGCAAGCTCTTGAAAATTAAAGATCTGTTTTTGTATAATTTAGGCCAATTTATGTACAATTATTGCAACAATTTGCTCCCATCTATTTTTGATTCTATGTTCCTCAAAAACCAATCATTTCATGAATATCCCACTAGGCGTTCCAATGAATTTCATTTACCCCTTTTACGCACGATCCTTGCTAAAAATACACTTATTTATATAGGCCCAAATTATTGGAATTCTTTGAATCATGATATAAAAAACGCCCCATCTATATATTCTTTCAAGAGGAGACTGAAGTCCTTTCTATTGCAATCGTATGACTCTACAGTACTGAACTAGCCATTTGGCCTTCTTTCTCACTTACTGACTTAATTACCTTTTTTCCTCTTTGAAGAATAAATTGTATTCTTTTTAGTGGATGTCTGCTGCCATCTACGCTATCGCCCAAAGCGTCAAAGACTTGAATTTCTGTCTTACTCCAGTCCATACGTCCCCTCATTTCCTTGCTTTTCTCCTTTCAGGCGTTACAATATCACTTTTTTTCTCCACAACTATCATCTGTTTCTCTTGACATGCTTCTGTCGGAGATCGCTGTCTCTGTTGTGCATTTTCGTTTGCTATTTTGTCTTCTGTTTGTTAGTCTTGTCCATTCCGTTTTGTCCCGTACAACCTTTTCTTCAGTAGTTGTTTCGTTGTCTAGTCGTTTTCTATGTTCGTTCGCGTCTATAAAAGTAAATGTATTTATCTGTGAATCTAATTCTCAGTGGGCTTCCAGACTTCTTCTTCTTTTTTTCTTTTTTTCTTTTTTTCTTCCCTTTTGTATTTATGATGCTTCAATTAATTTTCCCACTGATGTTATTTTTCCAGAGGGGCCCACATTCTACAAGCTCTGTCTTTTTAGTGGGTCTCTCCATTTTTCGCACTTTAAGCAAAGTTATACATGTACTTCATTTCGATCACTTCTGTTTCTTTTTTCACAACAATGTATAATTACTATAAGGTCCTCAATGTTGTACATTCTTTTCAATACATAATGTTCTGTTTACCTTATTCTCTGTTGTCAAAAGAAGTGTAACTTATGTTTTTGTCGGAAAATGAAATAAACTTTGAATTGAATTGAAAAACTATACGTTTTATACCAGAAATCACTTTGATACGGAGACCGACATCGTTGAGATATTGACGATTGCAACATTGGGACGTGATAACAAAGTCTCATGTGGTAATCTTCTGAACGTGCACCTTCTGTTCATGACTTGTAGTAAGATACTACAAAAAGTGCTGAAGGTGAATGCTAGGACGTCATTATTGTAGTGTATACACCGTAATGTTCATATACAATATCAGCGCGGACTTCTTGCGCTGGTCGGTTGGGTTTTTACCTTGATGCTTGAAGTAATATAAAATTGCGTGTGGTATTATAAAGAACGCTGCGCGAACAACAGCAGTATAACCTCTCATGTTTGTTTCTTGTGTGTTTTTCTATCCCCAGACAACCAGCAGCGGTTATTCAACCCTTTCTGTACCAGCCGAAACTTGTTGGAATGCATACGAAGGCAGTGTCATATGACAGAAGATAAAGGTATTGGGAATGAATTTAGAAAGAAATCATTGACCTCTATGTCAATTTGGCAACCAAAAGAACATAAAGTGTAAAATGTGAGAGAAAACGAGGAGAAGAAATTTGAACACACATATATAGTGCGCAAATACACACAAGTCATAAATTATGATATTGTCATATATACTTACATAATACGTTGACATATTATGTTATGTAAATATAAATAAATGATATGTATAAATGATATATATATATATATGCATATATATATGATTCACGTACATTATGTGTTTATACCTTACCACGCCTAGTTGTATAAAGTGCATTTTGAAATACGTATACTTGTAGATGATAAACGTTTGTTCGATTGTATGGCTAAGCAGTCTTCAACTACTTTTATTGTATTGGAATACAATGTAGTTGTTGTTAGGTTTATATTTTCGCTAGGACTTCCCTACGTTCTCGCTTTTTTTGAAGCTACGTTTTCCAAGATTAGTTTTATTTTCCTGCCCAAACGTCACCTGTTACATGGCTAGATTCATTTGAATACCTTTATGAATTTAGTCTCTTCCACATGATCTTGTGATGGACGTTGATATAACGATCGAGAATATACGAAAGTCAATGACGCTGGAATTAAAGTGGGGAAAGTTTTGCATTCTGGTCGATGATTATTCGGCGATTGTTACACGCTTCGCTGATTTCGTTAAAATCGAGAACAGAGAATGCTTCGCTCTAGCGGACGAAATAATCTCGAGCCTGATACAAAAACCCTTCAGCAGGCGACCGTCAAGCTAATCAAAACGTTATCCTGAATCAATGCCGTGAGAGACAGACAGGCACCTGCGCGAAAAATTTGGTTCGATCCCTGTTTCCATGGCAACCATGAATTGCTGAGTTTCTCCTGACAGCAATTTTTCAGGTGTTCTTTTTCTTTTATACTGAGCGCGACATGCAGGTAAAAAAGAATCACACGAGTTTCTTTACTTGTCAATGATAACCAGAGTTTGCAATTGTGAGAGTTGACGCTTATAGGCGATGTAGCTATGCAGTATCAATAGGCACGACGTCACTCTGGTCAGACAATGTTTTACTCGTGTAGGTGGTCATTTCAACAATGATATCTCAATTTGCGATGCAGGTTGAAATGTCAACGGCACAATGCAGTTATAATTATGTCAACCTTCATTAATGATTAAAGTTGTGTAAGGCCGGTCACTTTTGGAGATGGGGAAGCGTTTGGCATAATAATTATTTATGGATACATTTCGTACGGGTAACGATAAGTAGCCTCTACATAACTAAACTCGCAACGTCATCTTCCTTTATCGGGTTTTTTGATGGATCATAACAGGCTTTTTTATGCCAATCTAATTACTTCATTTCAATTTATAACGAAATGTAATCAAGTCAGTACAAGAAACACAGTCCCTTTCTATAATTTCGTCTCCGCTTCATCACGTATTTGTGTAAAGCTTGCAGACTGTGGGGAACTTCTGTGGGGAAACTGTGGTATGTACATCGAATGAAAGATTAATTAAATAGAATTCAGCACAAATAGTGACGTCACAACTGAAAGGCTTTTGACGCAACAGAGGAGAGGCGAACGACTGAAATGGTAGCAGCAGTCAGTTAAATATTCAGCAGGTACATTCAGCGCGTTCAGGATGCACAATTTTCTTTCATTGAAGCGAGGAACCCGTAGAGCGCTACAGGTGATTTGAGCATTCTTTCGATCACGACGAGCGGTGCAATCGCAAAAAATCTTGACCCCCGTAGACCTGAATGAACTTCCTTGTCTATTCAGATCTTTGCAAATCATATGATATTTTCCGTCAAACTGAATACGTCATTCCCGACTGTCAAACGGCAATAATTTCATAAAAAATCGTTCATCGTGATCTAATGATTAATACTCATGCCCATAGTACGTACAGGGATAATCTTCTGTGTTTGTTGTATATTTAAAAGAGAATTATTTTTGTAAACAAAAAGTTTATGAATCATTTTTCCCTGTCTGTCCAATTGTCAAAATAATATTAGTATAGTGAATGTCACGCGTACAACGGCAAAAATTATGCCAATACAATAATGTTGACACCACATGTATGATAATAACTTACGGTAATGATAATCATGTAATTATGTAATAACGACAGATATATGTGTCAGGTCCTGTTCCCTCGCTGTTGACAAATACGGTTCAGGAATATGGATTGACTTAATTCATCTTGTTGATATTGAGTATATTGTAGGAATAGCATTAAACATTCTACCCCAACCTTTTCTTTAAATGTTATACAAAATGCATTAATTGTGTGTACATACTTTTTGATCGCATGTTTATGTGCAGTTTCCCCGCACATTATTATTGTAGATGGAAGGAGAACCCCCTCCCCCTCTCCATCCTTATGAGTATAAAGCTTTCAACTCTCGTCAAGTATGTTACATCATTACCAAGAATGACCTCCAACCCTAAACGTTGGAATGTAAGGGTGAGGCTCAGCCTAGCAGCTGTTTCCATAAACCAGTGGTTTTGCCCGTTTTGGGGAAGAGATTGCTCTCACTCACTGAGAGCACATTCTGACACCAGCGAGTGCAGACGCCTTTTCACATACTGTCAAAGATCCCTAATTTTTGAACAGTGAATAGCTCTCATAGCTGGTGTATTATCTTCCCGAAACAGGTAAGCTTGAATTATCCTTGTTTCATTGGTAATGTTGCCCACTTTGTATTGGATTACCACCTTGTATAGGTTGTATACATTTCCAGATCACTACTGATCTTTCCAGTGATTAAGTAATGATTTCATGTGGGATATGTGTCTTACCACCTTTCAGAAGAATAATAATTACAAGTTAATCTGAAAGTAGGACTGTGACAAGTCATTTCAAGACGTGTAATTTGTCATTCTGACAAACCAATTTTAATGTATATAGCATTTGCAGATTCGCAAGTTTATAACATTGTATTTCATAATTAATGATCTACAGCAGTTATACAATTGCAGTTGTTTTAAATAGCCAGATACATATGTAACCCCGGTGATGGCTATTTAATTGTTGAGGTAGTTTATGGTGAACAGTGACACAAGGAATGATCACTTACTCTATAGTGTAAATTGTTACATTGTACTATTTGTAGGACAACAGAAGAGAAATTAAACATGGACTGTTAAATGATGCGGTAGTGCATGTTAATATACCACATATCAGTTGATGTATGTCAAGTACGATGATATCATAAAGTTATGCCTATCGGAGAATGTTGTAAAAGCCAAGCGCTGTAGATTGTGACAGTTTGAAGTGTGAATGCTCAGGCTGCCCTTTAATGACATCGAGCCTTTAATGTGCACCTCTGCCATGACTCTGGCTGGTGATGTTAACCAAAATCCCCCTTGCCTAGCTTTTCCATTCTCTCCCTCTCTCTCTCCCTCTCTCTTCCTCTCTTTACCCTGGTGGTGGTCAAGCTGTCCACCGTAAATAATGTGGAATGTTCGGCCTTGGGTTTCTCTCTCTTCTCGGCCGGAGAAAGTGGAGAAAACTGAGAAAAAGAGGAGATTGTGGAAAAAGAGGAGTTTGGTCATGTTAGTTGCGTAGAATGATTTTCAGCTGTATAACTTATTTTTTCAGAGTTACTTTTATCCTGCAAGTTTGTAAAGCATTAAATGTTGTCAACTAAGACATTATACGATAGGAGAGCACATTCTGACACCAGCGAGTGCAGACGCCTTTTCACATACTGTCAAAGATCCCTAATTTTTGAACAGTGAATAGCTCTCATAGCTGGTGTATTATCTTCCCGAAACAGCCACCCCCTGATTTCTGACTGGTTTCGAGTGTAGCACTGTGGGTCTCCACTATTCTGTCCCGTCGCCAAGGCAACGCTCTCCACCCTGGTCGACTGAGCTGACTTGTCCGAAGAGAAGTTTATATTGTCAACCACCCTCAGTTGTGAACGTCAATTGTTAATAACTGTGTTAAATTGAAGTAACAGTGGATAATATTGTGTAAACTCAGTTGTGTACATTGAGCCATACTTTCATTCACATACCAAGGTGTCCTTATATTTTACTCAACTCGACACTGCGGTCGAGAGTGAGATAAAATAAATTAATATCTTTGCAGAAGAATCTGGCACCAAAGATAATTGTGTGAAGATTGTTTTATTTATGTAGTTTCTGTTATTAAATCTCCTGTGAGTAATCTAAACTCGAACTGGGCCAGGTTATGAATTAACCTGTGACAAAAATGGAGGCACTGCCCGGATTGTAATTTTGAAGAGAAATTTTTGTATTACCTTCAAACTCTTTCAGATTTGTTGATAACCTTTTTAAAGCAGTTAATTAACTTTTTTTTTTGCACCTTATGCTAATTGCACACACAGAATTGATTTGAAGGGTTAACTTTGATATATTTGTTCCTTGTTGTGATACTATGAGGTAACTGCAATTTATGTAACCCCAAGTTGACATAGCATATCTTTATGTTTAAGTGTGATCATTTCAATAATCACCCTTAATTTAAAGTCATTTGTGCAGTAGTGGCCTACTACTGACAGGTGTCAATTTCTATACATTGTTAACTTTATTTTAGTTGTTGTGAACACTTTATAGTTTTGACACAATTTTTCCATAATATTTGAATTTTGAAATTTTGGTGCTTTCTTGTTCAATTCTATTTGTTTTTGCTCTGCAATATTTTCGTTCCTGTCGATAAGCTAACAAAGATATTGCAATCATGTCCCAGCAAGAAGAGAAATCTGATTTCCAAGCTGCCCTGGCTAAGCTACTTGGAGAACATGGAAAAACCCTTGCCGATTTGTCTTTAGATCCCCCTGTATCCTCCCAGTCAAACCCAGAGGTGACCATACCAAAAGCTGTCCAAGAAACCATAGTCAAACACGTCGTGACGTCATCTTCCATCCAGCGAAGGAGACTCAGACTCTTCTCTGGACGTTCCCCTGTGCCAAGTGGGGAGTTTGATTTCGAAAGCTGGCGGCGTCCTGCCCAACAGCTCGTGGAGGATAGAGATCTGTCAGACTCCGAAAAGTACAACAGGATTGCTGAATCGCTACTCCCACCTGCCAGTGACATCATTTGGGCACTGGGGAAGGATGTTACAGCAGCCGAGTGTCTTGAAGGTCTTGAGAAGGCATACGGGTCGACGACTGATGGGGATGAACTCTATTTGAAATTTAGCGAGTGCTACCAGCAGGAGCATGAAGCGGCAGCTGAATACCTCCTTCGTCTGCAAAGTCACCTCTCACGAGCCCTTGATGCCGGCGGAGTTGCCAAAGAACGAGGAGATAATGTTAGAGTGCAACAGTTTTTGAGAGGTTGCCTTTACAATGATCCTCTTCTGGTGGCACTCGACCTCAAACGGCGATCTACACCCCCCACTTTCGTTGCCCTTCTCCAGGAGGTTAGACAGGAGGAGCAGAAGCAGCTTGACAAGGCGGAGCGCCGGAAGGGAGGACACATGGGCAAGAAAAAGGCTTTTTCGGCTGAACAAATTGCAGCCTCCCCTTCTGATGAACGCATTGCTGAGCTTCAGAAGCAAGTCATGTCACTCCAACAACAGCTGGCAGCAACTACCAACTCATTTCCAAGGGGCCCCCCACGCAATCAAAGAAGAAGGCGGACAATGTTTTGTTACAACTGTGGCGAGGATGGGCACCGAATGGAACAGTGCGAGGGAGAGACGAATGCCGCCCTTGTGCAATCCAAGATGGTGTCGCGAACCCAGTCCACGGGAAACGACGGCGGCCACCAGTAGTGGGACAACAGGTGGCCAGAAGGAGAAGAAGACGTCCCACAGGGCGAGTCAAGACAGTCCAAGATCAATCTCATCAATCTCCCACTAAAGTGGGATCCCAAATTCTGCCTTCCTCACTTGTGGGTGATCAACCCATAGTCACGGTGGAGGTTGATGGGATTTCTTGTGAGTGTCTGATGGATACCGGCTCTCAGGTAACCTGTGTGTCTGAGGTGTTTTACCATAAACATCTAAAACATCGCCCCCTGGAGCCTCTCGACAACTTGCTTGTGGTTGGTGCAGGTGGTACCAAAATACCCTACATAGGATACATTGAAATCCACTTGTACTTCCCAGCAGACAAAGCCGGTGTTGAGGTGGAGACAACCACCTTAGCACTGGTAACCCCTACAAGAGACGGCAGTGAGAAAGCACCCCTCCTCATGGGCACCAATACCAATGTAGTGCGAAGGATGCTTGAAGGCTGCAAGCAGAAGATGGGAGAAAATTTCCTACAGACCATGAAGGTGAATAACGCCCTCACTTCAGCATTTCACCAGCTGGATGCAACATCCAATGATGTTCCGGATATTCAGCCACCTGCAGTACGACTCCCCAACAAGGTGAGTGTTCACATGAAGGCTGGCGAGACCAAAGTGGTTACAGGTGTTGTCGAAACCCCTCTCCAATCCTCCGCAACCGTCATGATTGAAGAAGGAGAAGGATGTTTTCCACCAGCTGGATTGCTGATCAGAAGGAGCGTGATTACTTTGCCTCAAGATCCCAACAGTGACGTGGATGTAATCGTCACCAATACATCTCAGCATGACATTGAAATTCCAGGAGGATCGATTATCGCTACGGTTCATACTGCTGAAGTTCTAATAGACCAATTAGAAACTAGTGCTCCGCAAGAACCCCAGCCTTTTTCTCCTCCAGTAGGATGTGATGCTACTGAGATTGGCGAAGCTGACCAACAACGCTTAGCCAAGCTGCTCCAGTCCTATCAAGATGTGTTCTCCAGAGACGACCTGGATATTGGCCGCACATCAGCAGTCAAACATCAAATCCGCCTGACAGATGATGCTCCATTTCGTGAGAGTTCCAGGCGTATTCCTCCTGCGGATTATGCAGATACTCGTCGCCATTTACAAGAGCTCAAGGACAAAGGGATCATCCGTGATTCGCAAAGCTCATTTGCATCACCAATTGTCCTCGTTAGAAAAAAGAATGGCGACTTGAGGCTCTGTATAGATTACAGGAAGTTGAACAGCAGGACAGTACGGGATCAATACAACATACCAAAGATAGAAGATACCCTCCACACCCTATCTGGAGCAGTCTGGTTCTCAACACTGGACCTTAAATCTGGATATTACCAAGTGGAAATGGCGGAAGAGGACAAAGCAAAGACAGCCTTCTGGTGCCCTCTTGGCTTTTACGAGTTTAACAGGATGCCCCAAGGAATAACGAATGCCCCAGCCACATTCCAGCGTTTGATGGAAAAATGCATGGGAGACATGGCTATGACAGATGTGCTGGTGTATCTTGACGACTTGTTGGTCTTCTCCGCCACATTTGAAGAGCACCTCACCCGCCTCGAAAAGGTCTTCACCAGGCTTAGAGAATTCGGCCTCAAACTCAACTCGGAGAAGTGCTGTTTCGCTCAAACCTCAGTTAAATGTCTAGGACACGTGATCTCCAAGGAGGGAGTGAGCACCAGCCCTGACAAGGTGTCTGCCGTCCAGCAGTGGCCAACTCCTGCAACAGCTAGAGAGTTGAAGTCCTTTTTGGGCTTCACTGGATACTATCGGCGTTTCGTTCCCGAATATAGCCGAATTGCAAAACCACTCCACGACTTGATGAAAGACTACGACCCTATCAGAAGGAGGGGGAGGAAGCCAACAAAGGCACCACTAGCCATGAGGCCCAAACCAACAACGCCCTTTGGTGAGAACTGGAACTCACAATGCCAGAGTGCTTTCAGCAAACTGAAGGAAATGCTCACCTCAGCCCCCATCCTTGCTTTTGCAGATTATGCTGCACCCTTTATCCTTCATACGGACGCAAGCACGAGTGGGCTAGGTGCTGCGCTCTATCAGCAAGTGGATGGGAAGGAGCGGCCTATAGCCTACGCCAGCAGGGGACTCTCCAAGAGTGAGGCCAACTACCCGGCTCACAAGCTAGAATTTCTTGCTGTGAAATGGGCCGTCACTGAGAAGTTCATAGACTATCTCCATGGTGCCACATTCACAGTAGTGACAGATAACAACCCTCTCACCTACGTTCTTTCATCGGCAAAGCTTGATGCGACGAGTCACCGTTGGTTGGCAGCTCTGGCTAACTTTGACTTCACACTCAAGTATAGACCTGGCAAGACGAACGCAGATGCAGATGCCTTATCCAGAATACCCCAAGCTTCTCTCGGGGATGACGAGGAATTCATGAGCACACAAGAGAAGATCTTCAGACTCCAAGAACGCCTCAGAGACCCTAGTGATGGTATCTGTTCACAAAAGGCATTCCGAGCAGTCTGTCAGAGTCATGAATTCAGCATTTCTGGCCAGGACACTGAGGGTGAAGATGCAGAGAATGATGGTGGAGGGTGTGCCCTAGTGGATGTCATTACTGATTCAGAAGGGGCCATTCCTGATGACTTTGCCTCAGGCGGTTTAGGAGAAACTGCATTGCCAAGCTTAAGTCCTGCAGACTGGAGAAGGCTGCAGCTAGAAGATGACCCCATCCGCCAAGTTATCGAGTTCATAGAGAGTGGCACTCCTCTAACAACGAAGATGAGATCAGAGATGGCAGAGGAAGCCAGAGTGATCCTGCGGCATCGTGAAAACCTCCAAATGGACGACGGTGTATTATACAAGGTGAGCGCCGCTCCTCGAGGCAACCGGGCAAGACAACTCGTTCTACCAAGTAGCCATCGAGCAGAAGCGTTTCGCCTTCTCCATGATGACGTTGGCCACCTGGGACAAGAGAGGACCTTCGACCTCCTTAGATCCAGGTTCTACTGGCCGCGTATGGATGCAGAAGTAGAGCACAGATGTCGTATTTGCGAGAGGTGTGTGCAACGGAAGCAGAGAGCCCAGAGAGCAGCACCCCTAGTTAATATTACAACGACTGCCCCCATGGAACTAGTATGCATGGATTTCCTGTCCTTGGAGCCAGACAACAAGAATACTTCCAACATACTAGTCATAACTGATCATTTCACCCGTTATGCGCAAGCATATCCAACCAAAGATCAGACGGCCAAGACTGTTGCAAGAGTGCTGTGGGAACAATTTTTCATCCATTACGGGTTTCCTGAGAGGCTGCACTCCGACCAGGGGAGAGATTTTGAAGCCAGCCTTATTTCGGAGCTGTGCCAACTGGCTGGCATCCGTAAATCCAGGACGACTCCCTACCATCCTCAGGGGAATGGCCAAGTAGAAAGGTTCAACCAGACCCTTATCAACATGCTTGGCACCCTTGAGGACGACAAGAAACAGCAGTGGCGGCTCTACGTTAGACCCCTGGTGCACGCGTACAATTGCACGAGACACACCTCTACGGGAGCATCACCCTACATGCTCATGTTTGGGAGAGAGCCCCGTCTACCCATTGATGTGCAGTTTGGCATCACCACGCCGCAAGCCTCCGCCAAGTCCCATCACAAGTACATCCAAGACCTGCGCCGCCGCTTAAACCAAGCCCATAAGCTTGCTGCTACCCAAGCCCAGAAGAATGCGGCCTACCAAAAGAAGCGTCATGACGTGTCTGTTCGGGACCATGCCCTGGCTGTTGGAGATAGAGTATTGGTGAAGAACGTTGGCCTCAAGGGCAAACACAAACTGGCAGACCGGTGGAGAAGTAAACAATATCGCGTCATTTGGCGAATCAGTGCTGACATGCCTGTTTACGTCGTTAAGCCGATGGACGATGATGGCCCTGAACGTACACTCCATCGAAACCTTCTCCTCCCATGTGGTTTCCTTCCATCTGAACCAGACATCCCTGTCACACCCCCAAGACCAGCACCGACACCACGGCCCAGGACATCCAAGCGACTAGCTGCTAAGAACCCTCAGCCATCTCGTGTCCCTGATAATTCATCTACCGACTCGGACATTGTATCGGACATTGTAGTACATGATACTTTGGACCCTGTTGTCATTAAAACTCGTCCAACCCCGGCTCCCCGCCGACGTCTATCCATTAGTAAACCAGACCAGCCCACTCCCATCTTGAATCCTCATGCCGAGGAATTCATACCTGAACAGAGGGAGCCTGAAGAAGAATTACCCGAAGTGACTGATATAGGCGAGGCAGAGGAAACCATTGAACATGAAGCTACGGATGACACATCGGAAGATGAGTCATTACCGTCAACCCAGTCCGATGTAGCAGAAGAACAACCCATACCTCCTAGACGGTCTTCAAGGCGTCGGGTTCCACCTGACCGACTTTGGTATGGCACTCTGGGGAGTAGGAAGGTCAAGCTCATTGAAGAGCAGTTGGCTTTGCAAAAGCAGAGTCTTGCCTTGCTTCATGCTTACTTACTTCCATAGCGTCATGTCGGGACGACATGATTCTAGGAGGGGAAAATGTCAGGTCCTGTTCCCTCGCTGTTGACAAATACGGTTCAGGAATATGGATTGACTTAATTCATCTTGTTGATATTGAGTATATTGTAGGAATAGCATTAAACATTCTACCCCAACCTTTTCTTTAAATGTTATACAAAATGCATTAATTGTGTGTACATACTTTTTGATCGCATGTTTATGTGCAGTTTCCCCGCACATTATTATTGTAGATGGAAGGAGAACCCCCTCCCCCTCTCCATCCTTATGAGTATAAAGCTTTCAACTCTCGTCAAGTATGTTACATCATTACCAAGAATGACCTCCAACCCTAAACGTTGGAATGTAAGGGTGAGGCTCAGCCTAGCAGCTGTTTCCATAAACCAGTGGTTTTGCCCGTTTTGGGGAAGAGATTGCTCTCACTCACTGAGAGCACATTCTGACACCAGCGAGTGCAGACGCCTTTTCACATACTGTCAAAGATCCCTAATTTTTGAACAGTGAATAGCTCTCATAGCTGGTGTATTATCTTCCCGAAACAGGTAAGCTTGAATTATCCTTGTTTCATTGGTAATGTTGCCCACTTTGTATTGGATTACCACCTTGTATAGGTTGTATACATTTCCAGATCACTACTGATCTTTCCAGTGATTAAGTAATGATTTCATGTGGGATATGTGTCTTACCACCTTTCAGAAGAATAATAATTACAAGTTAATCTGAAAGTAGGACTGTGACAAGTCATTTCAAGACGTGTAATTTGTCATTCTGACAAACCAATTTTAATGTATATAGCATTTGCAGATTCGCAAGTTTATAACATTGTATTTCATAATTAATGATCTACAGCAGTTATACAATTGCAGTTGTTTTAAATAGCCAGATACATATGTAACCCCGGTGATGGCTATTTAATTGTTGAGGTAGTTTATGGTGAACAGTGACACAAGGAATGATCACTTACTCTATAGTGTAAATTGTTACATTGTACTATTTGTAGGACAACAGAAGAGAAATTAAACATGGACTGTTAAATGATGCGGTAGTGCATGTTAATATACCACATATCAGTTGATGTATGTCAAGTACGATGATATCATAAAGTTATGCCTATCGGAGAATGTTGTAAAAGCCAAGCGCTGTAGATTGTGACAGTTTGAAGTGTGAATGCTCAGGCTGCCCTTTAATGACATCGAGCCTTTAATGTGCACCTCTGCCATGACTCTGGCTGGTGATGTTAACCAAAATCCCCCTTGCCTAGCTTTTCCATTCTCTCCCTCTCTCTCTCCCTCTCTCTTCCTCTCTTTACCCTGGTGGTGGTCAAGCTGTCCACCGTAAATAATGTGGAATGTTCGGCCTTGGGTTTCTCTCTCTTCTCGGCCGGAGAAAGTGGAGAAAACTGAGAAAAAGAGGAGATTGTGGAAAAAGAGGAGTTTGGTCATGTTAGTTGCGTAGAATGATTTTCAGCTGTATAACTTATTTTTTCAGAGTTACTTTTATCCTGCAAGTTTGTAAAGCATTAAATGTTGTCAACTAAGACATTATACGATAGGAGAGCACATTCTGACACCAGCGAGTGCAGACGCCTTTTCACATACTGTCAAAGATCCCTAATTTTTGAACAGTGAATAGCTCTCATAGCTGGTGTATTATCTTCCCGAAACAGCCACCCCCCTGATTTCTGACTGGTTTCGAGTGTAGCACTGTGGGTCTCCACTATTCTGTCCCGTCGCCAAGGCAACGCTCTCCACCCTGGTCGACTGAGCTGACTTGTCCGAAGAGAAGTTTATATTGTCAACCACCCTCAGTTGTGAACGTCAATTGTTAATAACTGTGTTAAATTGAAGTAACAGTGGATAATATTGTGTAAACTCAGTTGTGTACATTGAGCCATACTTTCATTCACATACCAAGGTGTCCTTATATTTTACTCAACTCGACACTGCGGTCGAGAGTGAGATAAAATAAATTAATATCTTTGCAGAAGAATCTGGCACCAAAGATAATTGTGTGAAGATTGTTTTATTTATGTAGTTTCTGTTATTAAATCTCCTGTGAGTAATCTAAACTCGAACTGGGCCAGGTTATGAATTAACCTGTGACAAATGTTCAAGAGTAACTGCTTCTCATAAGATAAAAACAGCGGCAGAATGGATAGCGGCGTAATATAAATCATGATATCGCCAGACTTTACGAGATTGGCAGTAGTTTAAACATTTTAACCTTAAACTCTCGACTGAGATCTTTAGTGCTATTGAATATCTTTATTCTTAAGTTCTTTAGTAGGTTTTTTGCCTTGTTAAAGGGAACATGTCAAATCCTTCACAAATTCTGTTGGGGTTCCAGAATCTGGGACGGAACCAGTCAAGCCTTAATTAATTTATTCTAAACCTGTCGGGATATCAAAACCTCTGACGAAACCTGTCAATTCCGTGTCAGGATTTCTGAAACTCAGGAACCAGTCAATCCTTACAAAATGTGTCGGGATTTAAAAATGTCGGAGGGAACCATGTCAATTCCATTACAAAGTCTGTCGGGATTTCAAAATCTCTATGGCTTATATAACAGAAGTAAATAAGTCATGTTTAACGAATTCATCGCTTCAAATTGATATGACCACACACCTTCTCAGACAATTTTGTTGAATTGAAATTAAAAAAAAAATGATATGAAAGTAAAGATTTCTATCGTCTATTATACAAAAGTGATTCTGAGCTTGGTACAGTGTACCATTAAGAGAGACAGGTTTACAGCACTCACAGCTTTTTAATACGTAGCTCCCCCTCGCTTCTTCAGGAGAATACTGGTGCAGGTGATTCGAGATTGATTATTTCGCATGCAATGCACGCAATGTCTTCAGTAGTAGCAGTATATCGATCCTTGGGAGTTAATAATTAAAAACGAACCCTATGGAAAAGATTTGAGTTTACCCCCGTGTAGAAAACAAATCTGGGCCCTGCTGCATTAAATCCGAGATCAACCATAAGTGAAAATACCAAACGTAAGTCTCTAAATAACTCAATTATGATTGACTGACAAATGACTTATATTTGATTTCAACTTTTATGCAACAAGAACTTGACACTTGCTGACTGTATGTGACTGTATTATTATTATGTGAGGTTGGATTTACTCTGAGTTTGAATCTTATTTGCGCCCATGACGTCATCATTATATATCCTCAAATGTTCATGTGTGTCCAATAAGTAATTTGTATAGTGAAAGCAATGTGCTGACGTAAGATATCATTCACATGTTTTTTATTCCTGAACCAGTCACCTTGGATTTGTCGGATGGCGCTGGGAACGTGAAGAACCTCCATTCGGCGGACAACCAGCAATCTTACGCCAACAGCTTCCTACAGGGGCGTGAGACGTACTGGCTTATCAAGGTCGAAAGTAAGCGGCTACCATGGCAACAAACTTTCAGCCAATCACGACACTGAACATAGATCTGATAGTCGGAAGCATTCGCGTTATTACTTAACACCACGAATGATTGGATGGTCGAGAAACTGTCAGTTCATCGATAACGACATTTTCACACTTAAAGGGAAGGTAAACCCCAAGAGCAATGTGGATTGAGTGAAAGCAGCAACATTAGTAGAACACATCAGTGAAAGTTTGAAGAAAATCGGACAATCGATGCAAAAGTTATGAATTTGTAAAGTTTTGGTGTTGGAACCGCTGAATGAGGAGACTACTAGAGGTTATGACGTATGAGTGGACAACAATACCAAGAAAATATAAAGAAAATACTACAAAAATCCATTTTTCATGAAAATTACAAATTCCATCAACTTGACATTGACATATGTTAAGGGTAGCAATTATTCCCCCTGCTTTCTGAAAGCGGTTGGTCCATTGCTCTTTCATAATTCTAGAAAAGCGAATTTTTGTTGAATTTCCTTTATATTTTCTTTGTATTGTTGTCCACTCATACGTCATATCCGCTAGTAGTCTCCTCATCCAGCGGTTCCAACATCAAAACTTTAAAAATTCATAACTTTTGCATCGATTGTCCGATTTTCCTCAAACTTTCACTGATGTGTTCTACTAATGTTGCTGCTTTCACTCAATCCACATTGCTCTTTGGGTTTACCTTCCCTTTAACAGGTGAACTGTTCGTCTAAGAAAATCGTAGATATGTACTCTTCAAAGTCCATTAATTCATTTTAGTTATAAATTCAGTCGGAAATTGCGACTATCAGCAAAAACAACCAGTTCTGAATTTTAAAAAAAAAGCATAACAAAGGACAAAAAAATATGGTGATTCATGTACGACTGCAGCCGTTCATCCAGTGCTCTTGATAAGAAAGAACATAAGATCAAAAGAATTACAACACTGTTTATCATAAATCCCTAGCATTTTGAAGTAAACTACGCGCAGAATAACTGACTATAAAGTATTCATATTCGCAGATCTTTTAAGCTAAACACATCACTCGCTTATCTCATTATTGTTTTACTTTAGAGGGAGCTACGGACCGTGATCCGACGAAATATTCCCTGCTGATTGATAACCCCGAAGAAACGTGTCCAGAGCTACTCAGTAAGTCACAAGATCATTCATTACATGTAAATACAAATGTGCAAGTGCATACAATAAAAATACATTATTATATTCTCTATATGTTTAAAGTGGTCCTGAAAACACATTTATTCAAAAAACATTTGCTTGCATTTGATGGCATCTTTCAGTCCTGTTTTTCCTCCTTGAACTGCATAGAGATGCAATGGCGTGATTATGCGTTGTAAAAACATCGTATTGTTATTATTAAAATCGAAAGAGATGGGGAAAGGTGATAAACGTTAGAAGAAATAGAAAGAGTAACGAGAGAGCAAGAGAGCAAGAAATTGGGATAAACAAACAGGATCGTGCGGTATTAATACTTAGGACATAATCATAGAAGAACACAATGTAAAAAAGGAATGGCATAGGAAATATCGAAGGGCCAGACTTGATACTTACCAGTTTGATGCACAATAAGCATAAGGTTAAGAATTTTGCACTTCTCCCTACCCTCCATCAACTCGTATCTTTTCTCTTCTGAATTCCTCACTCCTTCCTCATTTTCTCATCTTTGTCTCCTATAATAGTCGTCTATTTCATCATTTTTTTTTCTTCCGCACATTTTCTTTGCCTTCTTTATTCTTCCTTTTTACTTTCTTTACTGATTATTTCATTTCCTCTCATTCCTCCTCCCACAATTGCTATTAAATCAATTTTCAGGCGGAATTTTCCAGCCGATTCCCATCATTGCCGTCATTGTCAACAAAAAACAAAACAAAACAAAAACCGGGACCCTCCGCAATGATAACTTTAAAAATAGTGAATCAATCCAAATACAATTTCAGGATACGAAACTATAACTCATTGCCCACATCTTGCAGAAAACCCCATTCAGTTTGCTTCAGTGGTCAAAGAGAAATGAGGAATTTTGTAGAGCATTTAAGGAATCTCTTCCCTCCAAGTCCTGTCTATTGTGTTCACACACAAGAGCATCAGTTCAAGACTTAGTGCTAAACTTGGAAGAATCAGACTCATGACATGCTTTACAACAATCCACATTTCTCTGTGACTGCTTAACCAAATTGAATGGGGTTTTCTGCAAAATAGAACTAAGATGTTATATTTTAAGACCCTGAAGTAGCATTTAGACAGTTTAATCATATTGGGTGTTATCAATGCGAAAATCTGATTGTAATTTTTTAAATCTTTTTTTATTGGGGGGGGGGGGGACATACTGTATATTGACTGCCACGATGTATAATCAGCCCATTATTAGTCTTCGCCTTTCATTTTCAAATCTTATCAGCTCGCCTACAAGATCTCTCGCGCCCTCAAGCGGTACTGAAGGGCAAGGACTCGTGGGTCAACGTCCGAAAGAAGCTGAACAAGACGAAGTCGAGCCTGAGTATCGGCCGATCACCTCGGGGCTCGTCGGGCAAGGGAAAAAGATGATGCCACGTGGGTAGAGAGAGAGGGGAAAAAATCATAGGGCGCGGAACTATGTCTTTTACATCATCGATAAAATTGGTATAGCGAGATGCCGACATTAAGTGAACCCTGAAAAGAACGGGATGCTGTTGAAAATTATTCAAGTATACACGAAGACTGTGGCAGGAAACAACAGAAAGAAGACCGAATAAACAATAAAACACAATGGAATCCCTATGTGAGGGAATTATTGATGCCCTGTGCCAGAGTGACAAAAGTTGAACTGCATGTTTAGTGGAAACTGGCAAAGGTATGAATAAACGATGAACGTATGACAACCAGTGGAAATTGTGAATATTCACTTGCAAATTATTTTATGTGTGTGTTAGATCTTTTTTCATGTTTCAAATCAATGCACAAACTGTAACGTTAAAGACTCATTGTGAGATTATGTATCAATTAAGAATGGTATACTGATCATGTATAATATTCGCCCCTTTACTGGGTTGTGTACTGAGCATTTCATGATCACATTGCGGCGTATGATAACATTCTTTTAGATGTTAGGTTATTGAGGAAATGCATTCTAGCATTTTGTGTGCAATTTCCCCTTGGTGAGAAATAGACGTATAGTATTAAAGTAAGATTTTTTTTTGTTCCAGTTTTGAATGATGTATGACTGATACACACTGCCTTACTTCCAACAGAAACAGGACAGAAAATCAGAGTTTCTGTTCAATCCCTCATCGCATGAAAAGGGTGCAGTTCGTTATTCTGAAGGAGCGTTATTCCGAAAGTGCGTTATTCCAAAGGTTCGTCAATCCGAAAGTGAAATAAGGTTCGTTATTCCGAGGGTTCGTTAGTACGTAGCTTCTTTTCGTTTTTGGATTAATAAACCTTCGGAATAACGAACCTTATCCCATTTTCGCCATTAACGAACCATCGGAGTTAAGCCACAAAAGTTCGGATTAACGAACACTATTTCATTTTCAGATAAACGAACATCAAGGTACCTATAGAGGGAATATTGTGTGTTTCGTATTGACGAACCTTATCTTATTTGCGGATTAACGATATTTCGAAAAAACGAACATCACACCATCAAAGAACAACTTGGATTTCAGTTAATTAATTATTGCTATAAACGAAACTATAGTAACCACTACGAAACTGCCATGGTAACACCCAAAACAATCACTCACAGCTGATTGTCTGTTGCCTATAGTATACGATGTGGAAAGAACTTTATGTAGGATGTACAAGTACCCAATCTCAGATAAGGGAACCAAGTAGTATGAATTCCATTTGTTCGTTTTTGGTTGTTGTTTTTTTCTGAATCACGGCAGTTTCCGAACCGAATATCAGAGCCAAAGCCATTCCTTCTTAAAGAATTCTGTGACACTTAACACGTCTTTTCATTACCACTATGGGATGCTCGATATGTGAAAATTGCCAAACTTTGTTGACGTGTTGTAACTAACAAGAGATCAGTGAACAGTCATAACCACGCTAGTAAACCATTTATTCTGAAACGGTTTATTCCAACACATCGATCTGTGGGGGAAAATTAAGCATGACAAGAATCTGGTCATTCGCATAATATTACATTTAAGCATTGGACAATCGTATTTAACTGTATTTTTTCTTTCATATCTTAATTTTTTACAAAATATTCGAAACAATTATAAGACTTTCTAGAGGGCCACGCTGCTCAAAAATGTCACAAATCCGGAAACATTGTAAAGACATGCTCTTTTTAAATGTTTCCGGTATAATGAGGAAAACAGTTTATTTGCAGAGGCCTACTTTCAAAGCATTGTACAATCGCTTTTAACTGCACTATTTTTTCTTTCATATCTTCATTTTTAACAAAGTATTTGAAACAATTGTAAGACTTCCTAGAGGACCACGCAGCTCAAAAATGTCACAAATCCGGAAACATTGTTAAGAAATGCTCTCTTAAAATGTTGCTGGTATAATGTGGAAAACAGTTTATTTGAATATTATACTTTCAAAGCATTGAACAATCGTTTTTAACTGCAATATTTTTTCTTTCATATCTTCATTTTCTACAAAATATTTCAAACAATTATAAGACTTTTTTAGAGGGCCAAGCAGCTGAAATGTCACAAACCGGAAAGATTGTAAAGGAATGTCCTTTTAAAAATGTTACTGGTAGATGTGGAAAACAGTGGTTTTCAGGGGAGTCCACTGTGATAGCCAACATTAGTTACTCTGATATACAGGACAGGTGGTACTGTTTCAGCCAAACTTTTGGTGAACTTTTGATGCTGCCATGGGGAACCTTTGGGAAAGAGCAATGTGCAGAATTTCATTGCAAGGAACTCCGATTAAGTACAATGTACTTGTAAGTTGTGTAATTATGTATTAGGACATTTAATCTTATTGATATAATAATTATAATATTGGAATATTATACATGACATAGCATATTATGACAGGGTTATTGCTATATTCATGTCTATGCAATGTACATTATACATTATGTACCCGTAATTGATATGTTTATTGTGACACTACATGTCAATTTCAGAATAGTTGATTAAATAAAAAAAAAACGAACATATCAGTGAAAATCTTGGCATTAGAGTAATCATTTTTTCATACCACATTCATCAGGAAATCATGCATATCAAATACGATGAAACACGCACCATTCACACAACCACTTATATGTATATACATTTTATGATAAATATACTATTTCCAGCCATAAGGGGAAATGCCGGATAAATGAGAGTTTGGGGGAATTTTGATAAAAAGCATGAAAATATTCAGAAAAAAATGCAAATATTGCCCTTTTTAAAAATTATGCATTAATATCGGCTCAAAGCAGAATTGAACTAACAAGAGCACAAAATGCATCTTATACATGTACCACTAAATTCTGTATGTTAATGAGAAAATACAACTCTTTTTTTAGAAAAAGTAGATATACCTGAATTCCCCAAATGACCAGATTTCTATGCACATCCCAGGAACGGCACAGTGTTTTCAAAAGTGTGGGGGCCCACTTCCGGGTTTCATGAGCTAACAAAGTGATGACACCTTATGTATTCCTTTGTATGGTGCACAAAATGTGTGGGGGCCCGAGCCCCCACGGCCCCCACGGCTGCACCGGCCCTGCATCCAATATATACACCCATTTTTTTTCTCGCATCCCTGCCAATCTCCCCTAAATTGTATTGATGGTACAGTCCTCAATTTATACACACTATGCCATCTGTGCCTTGCTACCGTATGGAGTAGTTCTGAGGCCCCAGATCAATGATAAGGCATTGAAAAACATTGTCATAACCTTATTCCAGGGGAATTAAAAATTTCCCCTTTGGAAAGAATTCCCCTTAAGATACCTCGTTTTCAGACATACATTCCCCCTATGGACGCTTTTATATTCATACACACACACACACACACACACACACACATATATATATACACACATATATATATACATATATATATATATATACCTCCAATATTAAAAAAACAACTTGGTGACGACAACAAGTCTGCAGAGAACATGATAAAATACAAAGTGGTTTGGCAAAAATGTCATTGTGACTACGTTATACATGAGAAACATTTATTCAACTATTTTGAGCTGATACTTTTATGAAAATATGCAATACCTTTTTTATACGTTTTACATGCCTTCTCTGAAAGTCACACACAAAACCTTGGTATGTCCTGGGAGGTGGAAACCTCCCTGATATGTCATACAATTGCTACTCTGTCACGCAATTGATATTCTGACATGCAAAAAGACACATGTTTACCACATTTCTCTCAAACAATGCTGTCCCATTCATCAAAAGACACCAAAATAATATTTGCATCATCACAGGCATTACACACAAACATACACACATACGCGTCTATGGTGGAAACCGAGGACCTGTGTGTCAGTAGGACTCTTGTCAACCGAGGACTCATTCATATATTACCATCCAACCAAGGACTTATTACAATAATGCTAATCGAGGACCTACAAACATGTACCCCTACATCAAAAGCATGCAAAAGCAGACTGTTTGGAATGGTCTGCGTACCGAGGACGTCCTCGGTTCTCTGTGTGTCCTCGGTTTGAATGTAAAGTTCGTCTGTGTTTCCTCGTTTTACACCATGGTTAAGTGCACACACACACACACACACACACACACACAAACTATATCTGGAATACATTATAGCATTGGCCCTCTGCTCATTCACATGTAACAGATTAAGAGTAACTTTTCATCTTGTCATTTTGACAAAGCAATACTCTCTATTGGGTAAATCCATCAAACACCACCAATATCATCTTTCTATATTCCCCAGGTTTCTACAATAGAGATACAAAGCAGCTGAAGGGTGGTGCAGGAAGATGCATGGCTTATAACTTAATATCATGATATGGCTATAGTCATTTTACAATCACTATTTAGCAGAAGTTAACAATGATTGTTGAAAATAAGTTTCACCTTCCAATTTTGTATATAGCACAGCATGACACTATTGTTTAAAAAAGTGCCATTTCATCAGCATTTACAAAGTACTGTATAAACACACCAACAACACATACAAAGAAACATATCAGATCTCAGTAATTATTAAATACATGTATTGATTTGGCACTAGTGAAAAAAAAAGAAATTTGCAGAATTAGAAACTGGAACAGAGATTTCTTAAGAAGCTTCTTTAAACTGCCAAGTTTCTCTAGGAATATGTTCAGACGTTGTCACTGAATTGACAAGATCTTGTAATAATGAGAGTAAGAGGAGATGTCACATTTTTGAAAGACATAAATGCACTAACGTCATCCATGAAGCATGAAATGGTTATTAACAACACACTTACACACGTCCAGCCACATTATTTGTCACTGCATATGATCATATAAGAACGTGTAAACTTTGAAACAGAAATACTGAAATACTGTTTTGCAGATGCTAAGTACCATCGAGATTTGGAAGGACCACACACAGCGAGGCATGAATGTGTTTTAGTTGCTGATGAAACATACTGTAAACATCAAACAACGACAAAAACATATAGCAGGATTAGACAGAAATCACCATGATAACTATCGAGGGATATGATGCATTTTCCATCTTTTCAAAACAATCGACACTCAGCTTAAAATGAAAAAAATAAATGTAGCATGGAGGAGGTGATGGTAGTTGGGAATACTCCTTAAATGCGACCACCCACACCCTCTGACCAAACAGTACTTTATTATTGTTGAATACACAGCAAATGAGATAGTCTCAAAACTAGGAGATAACTTCAGTTTTGCACGATGAGGATCACAGTACTAAACAATGAGCGAAGGTAGACAGAGATTCACATCTTGGATACAGAACTTCATACAAAAATAAACACACACATACATTAAAAAAAAAAAAAAAAATATATATATATATATATGTATACATATAAATTCTCTGTTACATGCATGAACTCTTAGAAACACAATGATAATGATAATAAACAAGCCTACAGTACTTGCATATTGTGCGTCATACAACTTTGCTTTAAATAAGAAATTGAATGTCAACATATAACGGTAACCATCTTGAGCTGAATGGCATTTGAATTTAGCATTATTGATGATGGATGCACTTTACATATGATGTACATATACAGATAAGTTACAGAAAATCTCCATTCACCCCTTTGCAGGCAAAAATATACACCAGCTTATCAAACTTCAATCCATGACAAATACATGTCTGTTGGGGGCTTCACAAATCTGGAAATCCATAACATGCAAAAACTGCAGGAATTACCCTACCGAATGCAACTTGGTGGTTGGTCAGAAGTAAAGAGCAAAGGGTGTGTGTCAACACTGATAACTTTTATTCTCTTTAGTGGAAATAATTTGAAATGGGGGGGGGGGGGGGGTGCACCAGCATTTCACTATGCTTTCGTTTGGATGATTAAACTATTTCCCTCCCCCCCCCCCCCGAAAAAAAGGCAAAACTTGTGCTGTTACTGAATTCTTAGAAGGAAAAACTAAAAGTCTTCCAGTAAATCACAGTGAAAAAGGAAAATGCTAAAACTTCCTATTAAAAGATTGTTACAGACCAGCTGTGACACTCTTTTTCCTTCTACATGCATACATACACACAAAGGCTTACACAAATCTGCTGCATTAGTGCAAACATATGACATGTATGATACAGAATAATTACCATATACGAGGCTTGACATTAGAGGGGACTTGAGGCCCATGGCCACCAAACTTTCTAAAAGGCTATCTATTGGTGGCTTGATCAGGCAGTTAATATCCAAAATAATTCTTTATAATGTGTTCTCTTTCATTTCAGGCAACCATATTTTTTATTTCAGGCCACCAAAATTAAAATTTATAGATCTTAGTGGCCTATATATACCAAGCCCTGCCATATGTATACTGGCAAACGTCAATATTTTTGCATGATTAATTTTAGGCACTTTGGGCAGCTCAAAAACATACTTGTGGGTTCTTGAATTCATGCTGTGCAATTGTCAACCCATGAAAACGTGCAGATAAAATTGTGAAGATTTTTTTGCCAGTTTTTAGAATTCGCACTAGCCAAAAGTAGCGTGAAATATGCAAAAAAAAAAAAATTATGTACTGCGAAAATTTCTGCGTTTACAGTAGATCATACATGCTTGTGTTGACACATTGATCAATGTGTATTTGCATACCTATCTACACAATTGTGTCTTGTATGACTCACACAATATAAGACTGGATGGTCAAATAATTAATATGCGTCATGTAAAGCGGCTACTACAGGACATGGCATTCTCTATGCTACCATGTCACTACAGTGGTCACCACCAAAAGGGGACAGATTTGTCAGAAAATCTTTTTCTAACGCTTGTCAATACATGTACTAGTCAAGGAAAAGTTGAGAAAAAGGCTCTGGGAGAAATAATGGACACCTTTCAGATAATTAAAAAAAGACATATTCAAGGCTTTAATACAGTCCAAAGTGTGAGGTGACCACAGGGTGGGCAGGAAGAATTCTGGCTAAAGTAATACAGTGTAGAAGTAGTAGTAATAATACCACGGATGGCGACGATTATAATGTCACTACTGCCACTACTACTACACCTACTACTGCTACTATAACCAATGACGTACAAGTTACCTCAGTGCTACAACTAGTAGCACTCCTTATAATAACTGTTATAATAATATTAATGATGTCAATAATATCTACAACTGATTTATGACAAAACAATGTAAAATAAAAGCACACATTTCCTTTTTGCCTACTATATCTAATATCATTCTATATCTCTGATCTCAAGGTACGTATAGGGGAAGGGTTTAACTGTTATGTCATTTGTAGTTTCCTTCATGTTCCCTAGTTGTGTAGCTTGAGTAAATTTGTTGTTGCAATGTGAACCAGTTACTGGTTACCATACTGTTTATGGCAGAAGTGAGCTCCTTGAAGTGCTCACTCTATTGTCATAAGTGTTTGCCAAATTAAGAAACACAAAAAAAAAATTCATTCTATTCAACTGAACATGAAAAACTGCTTGCACAAAAAAAAAAAAAAATGTTTGCTTATATAGTATTAGCCCATTGAAAACAGTGACTAATTGCACTTGGAGATTCACAAGAGAAACAAAGTCAGCTACTACATCTCATGAGCGAACATACCATGGTAATAAAGATGAAAGACATAAAACCTAGAGACACAGTTCATTATCTTTGGTCTACAATTGTCACCATGTAAATATAATCATTTATATCATATGTTGCAAAAATTTCTACACCTAGCACTCTGTTATATCTGTGGTGATTTCTCTCTTCTGAGCTTTACATCATGATATAAGCACTCGGAGAAGAGTTTTTCAGAGCTTTAAATTCAAAGATGAGAGAAAAACAGTCATTGCAAAGTTTTAGTAATATAAGATACATTTTTAAGAGTTGTGACCATCAAGGGGTCAAAAAAAAATTAACCTCGCATTCCATTGATAACCTTTAATTGCTGTTAGATTACAGGATATTTGCTTTGTTTTGTATTTGTTATGCAAACTGATACAAGTATAATCATTTGTAGAAAGAAAAACACACACACAAAAAGAAAACCTCTGACCAGAAAAAGACAATTAGGATAAAGCACACTTCTCTTCCTTCAAGATAGAAGGGATTAATTCTTCCATATTGTTTCAGAAGCTTTTGTCTCTATGCCTAGAGTTTGGTATTAGTGCTTTGCAAGCAATGCCATGGTCACATTACAATTATGATTATTTGAGAAACACATGTCTATGTTGTCATGTTGCCTAGTAACATTCTAACCAGGGAGGTGATGGAGAAAGAGATAAAACTTCTGCCCCCTTTAAAGTCATGCTTGCCAACACCAAGAAGTTATGCGCTTAACTACAAGTGCTACCCATGTGCTTTGACAAAAGAGAACATCAGTTATTAGGACGAGCACTCTCACATCACAAAAAATTTCATTGCAGCTAGAGCGGTGTCGAGAATGATTTCAAAGCATAGAGGAATGTTAGACATTTCATTGTAATGCTTTAAACCCAAACATGATTGAATGAATTACAAAGAGTTAGCACTCCATCTACCTGTAACACCTCCCTGTTCTAGATGTAAATTGAAAATTAATTGTAGTTTGTTAGATTTTCTTACAAGAGCCACACACAAGGCACTTTGATCTTTGTACTTTTATTCAAACGTTATTTTTCAAAGGGTGAAAATTTTAGCTTATCTGACTTTGTGTGCACTTACAATTACCATAAGACTGCAACAGATAACTCCCCACATGAAAACATACTTACGAAATAACATTAACTTGCAACATAATACAATTAGATAAATTTGCAGTCAAATTGCACAATAGAACATTGACAAATTGCTTCTAAGCAGAAACTGAATGGTCCAATCACACATGAAAAAATAGATGTTTACATCACGTCAATGGGCGAAGTTTTAAACAAGGCAGACATTACGAAAATATAACACTATTTGTCTCTCAATATTACAAAATCTCTATGATACACGTCTAAATGCTATAGTACTTGCATTGTGAGATGGAAGGCACATTGCACATATCACCTACCATGACCTAATCAAGTCATATCTAATGCTTTGAGGAGCAGGCTGTGAAACACACCTCAGTTCCACGCAAATCAACATACATGTAAATTGACTCATAGTCTCCCTTCATCTGTACATCAACTTTGGTCAGTACAGAATTTTGGTCTGCAGATGGGATTGCATCAACAAACATGCAAGAAATAAATATTTGATAATAAAACCACCTGGTTTTGAGCTGCGCATTCATTTTGCCCTTACCATCCCTGGCATTTACACATTATTTTTGCAGTCACATCGAAAGAGATTTCTCAAGATGCATTTAAGTGAAAAGAATTTCAGTAAAATCGTCAAGCTCACTTGAATACAGATGCTAGAAAGTGGATCATACTCTCAGCATGTGACAAAAGGCCTATCAATCAAATCATCTATATGTATACCTCCACATATATAATACCACTAATAATTCTGAAACACGAAACATAAATCTCTGAATTGGCATAGAAACATTGGCTATGTAATAGACTACAGTGTACTTAAAGAAAAATTCATCTCATTGTTCTTGTTGACTTTAGAGAATAGATTGACATTGAAAAGACAGACAAGTACAAAAGTTTTAATTGGAATCATGCTTTAAAAAAAAGGCAAATTTCTGAAAATTATCATCTCACCCCTTTGCAATCAACAAAGAGATTGGTCATGATCGTGTTATGCAAGATAGTGGTGATGTCATCACCCGCTAAGTCTTGCACTGACCTGTGTGAATCAACTTGACTGACGACTGTAAAGGAATATTCAGTGCTTGTTTGAATCTCTCTCTCAAAATCACCATGAATACTGATTAGAATTTACCCCAGGGTCAAGCACCCTTTTGTGGCCTTGTCAACAATCGCACTGGAATCATTCTGGTCAGCTGGTTAAAGCTTTATCACGCCGCGTAGTACTAAGCTCGCCACGATGAGGACGACAGCGTAAAGGGCATAGAGGTAGACCCCGTAGAACCGGTTGGCCCGAAACCGCATCGCCACCATGAGGATCATGGAGGAGAGGAGACTGACGGCCAGTCCTGCGGCCAGCACGTACTGGACGTCGTTGGTCACCAGCTGTAGCCATGGCAGAGGGTTCGGGTTGGAGGATTAACAACAAATCAGTGACCACAAACTTACTATACACAAGTACATGATACAGGCAAGTAATATAACCAATACAAAGAATGATTTCCTTTTTGCAAAAAAATGAATAAATAAATAAAAAACATTTCACAACTTTGCTTTTCCTTTATTGCAATTTGAAAGAAGACTTTGTAAAGCAAGTGAGTAAGCAAGATGAGAACTGGGCCCTGTTGCAAAAAGAGATGCAATCAAAAATAAGTCAGAAAATCAAACATAAGTCAGGTATCAGCCCATCAGAATTGAGTATTCAGGGACTTATGTTTGATTTTCTGACCTATGTTTGATCTCAACTGTCATGCAATAGGGCCCTGACGTAAGATAAATTTTGACATTTTGACAGAATAAAATATTGCATCAGCTCCAAGTACATTTGCTAGATTGGAGAGAGCAAGAGAAAGCCATGCAACTGTAAGTATTTCTCTCCATTGTATGGGTCTAAAGATAAAATAATATTTGATTTGATTAAATGATATATGCAATTCCTAGGAGGTAAAAATATATCACGCAACAAACTTGAAGTGCCGAGTAGTTTTATCAACTGCATCGGATTCTATACTTCTGAAACTATTATTTTAGAGATTTAAACTTCTTGAGGGTCTACCGAACTTCTACTGTTGTGTTTGAAATAAAAGATATTGCACAATATGACTTGTACAGATAAACTTAGGAAGAACAAAAGCCATACTTCCTTACAGAATCACTCACCGTAAATGAACCGTTATCTCGGATAGTGGTGATAGTACATGATATACCGATGCCCAACAACATGTCTGACACACGGACGGTTAAGGGCAAATGAGAACTGTACACAAGAAATGTCTCAAAAAGATTCCAAGAAAATAAAACTCTATACAGGATATTTGCAGCAGAGGCTGATTAGCTTGCTTGAGTCAAAACCTGGCACAAATGAAGGTATGCAAAACGGAGTCCATTGAGAGAGATATATCTATATAGACAAATTTTGTATTGACTTGTTTTTCATCACAACTGATTGACAAATTGCTTTTCATCAACATAAATACACACCAATTATTCTGTGTTTTTGCTGCAGCCATGATAACAAATTGTGGACATACAAATTTGGGTTGGATTTGATCAAATGAACTCTTGATTGCTAGACAGGTGTCATTGTGATTATGCGTATATGTATTTCACTTGTGTACAAAATTTCCGCAAGGTGTTAATGTTGTAATTCATGATTACTATAATCATGTACTGCATCATTTCTTGCAAATGGCCTTGACTGTGATTCATGCTTCTTATGATTAAAACAGTAAATCTAAAACACATATTTTGATACACACACAAACACACATACACACATAAACAGATCCAAGAATCCACGAATATTAAGGGGGCGATACAACCATGTGAAGGTGAAAGGATACTGAACATTGGTCCTCCAAAACAGGCTGACATTCCCATGGTGGGGAATCCCTGTTTGGCCATAGTGATGTCTGCTATCAGATCTACTCAGGAGAAACAACAGGGGAATACATCAAACATTTAGAACTCCATTTTCCAGATATTTTGCAACGAGTTTTCATGCTTTGTTGATTTCACTCGACATCCTACAATATCCCAAACAATCAACCTTAAAAAAAAATATGCCTCACACAAGAGAAATACAATGCATAATATTTCAAAGGTGGGAAATTGCTCATATTTCTCTAGAAAGAGCAATATTAGCTCACTCTTTCACTGTGGTCTCTGATAATAATTTGCACCGCTTGCAAAGTAATCTTACAAGTCATGATTAGTATGATATCAGCTCGCAAAATATATGGCATAAGTGGTACTTGAGTAGAGCAAAATTCCCCCCCCCCCCACCCCGAGACTGAGTAAATATGAAAAGATGTGTTTTCCCGTAGCTCTGATCTCCCCAAGTAAGATCAATGTCTAAACTGCCCTATGAAAGACTCCATTGAAAACCTCCATTGAAAAAACAGGAACCAGTCTGGGAAATGAACCCATGATCTACTGCTATGTCTTGTATACATCAAAATGATTCACTACAAAATGACACTGGAAACTATTCAGTATCAAAACTTTGAACTTTTCAACACAAATCTTTTCAGCCATGTCTGTGCCTTTGTAACCTTTTCAATAAATGCAAGTTTGAAAGAAAGAATATCTGCAGTTGCAAGGTGATTTGAATAAAAAACTACTGTTCACAGACAGTTTATTCTCACCTCCTATGCTGTTACCCCATGCCAGCACAGTCAATCCAAGAACAGCATCATCTATATTGAACTCGATTCCAAACATCTGTGCAGCAGAATGAAAAACCAGACATTTACATTAGAAAATGCAGTTCAGACACATTCAATCTAGTAACGACAGGTCTCACCTCAAAATGCCTCCTTCCCTTTAAAACTGACATTGACAGATGCCTTGTACAAACCTAGACCTACTGTAAAAGCTGAAGTGCTAGTTGCTTGCATATGAGCAGACAATTAATATCAATTAATCTAGACAAGAGTGCTTCAGCTATTGCTCTTGCCAATAGCATATTGATGCTTGCATCGTGGCTTAACCAATCAACTATGACATATAGGGAAGTATAATGTATTCAACTGTGCTTTATGTACTGTGGTTGCCAAATATGAAGTGTGGCCATAAGGTAGAGAATAATCACACAAAAGTAAGTCCAACTTTAACAACACAAATGGCAGGCAAAGCAGTGACACTGGTACACCAGCAGGAATCAGATCCTTGCCTCCAACTTGTTCAAGGTGAAGTTACCCCACAGGAAACTGTTTAAAATGGGTTTGGTAAAGTCAAAACAATAGCAAAAAATTTCATTATCACCACAAGCAGAATTACTATTCAACTTTGCAGCTCGTTCTTATCGCTGAATGACAGGCAAAAAAAAAAAAAAAAGAAAAGAAAAGAAGAACTGTGGATATATCTTTTGCTCCAATCAAACAAACACAATATTTGATGTTAGAGGTGCACTAATGAACATATGATTATTTGCAGTGCTGCCGACATTCATGTATCAAACTCAGGGAGGTTCCAAAGGGCTATCAGGAAGATATACAGTGACATGACATTTTGCTCCTGCGACTTTTGTTCCAATCTTATTTTCTCCAAGGACTATAGGGTTAGGGTTAGGGTTGTGTTAGGGTTTTAGGTTTAGTTTGATGTGAGGATTAAGATTATGGTTAGGGTTATGTTTGTGGGTACAATTTATGTTTGGCTTAGCAGGCAGATATTTCATGGGAGCAGTTGTTGCAGGAGCAAATGTCATGGAAGCAGAAGTTATATGTGTTACACTAATCTCAATGGGCAAAATGATTAGTAAATCAAGAAGGCTTTCACATTCTCTTGTCTGGACATGAAGATTATAAATATCCAAGCATTCAGGGAAGCTTCCACAGAATCAGGCAGACTTTGCAGCTTAGTTACTTGTACTTCTTCTTACTATAATGACAGCTGGTATGAAGGAAATCTCACCTGTAAGATGTTCACGATTTCATTGGCCAAGGAGTAGATCCACAAGACTGCCACCACAAAACCAATGTAGGAGAATGCCTGGTAGAAAAGAATATGGTGCAGGAAAGAGAAACAGTAGGTGGTGATGCATTCCACTTGAAACTATATAAAGATGATAATTCTAAACAAAAATGCCGATAAGAACAAATCGAGATCTTATCCCCCTAGCAATGATAACTGCCAAGTTTGGTGAAAATCTGTCACGAGGTTTTCAACAAGATGAAAATGTACTATTTAGACCCCACTTTGGGCTCTTCCCCTAGGCACTGTGGGGGCCACCCCTGGATCTGCCATGAACAAACTTGAAAGTACAGTCATCAATGTACTAACTCATAGTATAGACTTAGCTTTATCACTTCTGGTTCTAGAGAAGATTGTTAAAGATATCTTCTTTTTTTTTTGGGGGGGGGGGCACAATGCCCATTTGAACAAATTGAGATCCTACATTGTATCACCATAGTGATGCTTCCTGCCAAGTCTGGTGAAAATCTGTCATGAGGTTTTTAAGAAGATGAAAAATGTAAAAAGTTTACGCACAATGGACGACACACATCACACGATTGATGATGCACTAATCACGATGGATGCCGGATGAAGAGTGATCACAATAGCTCACTTGAGCCTTTGGCTCAGGTGAGCTGATACAGCTACTGCAGAGAGCCAGAATGGCACATGTACAGGTTGCTTGCTTGTTGCTATGGCAACATCAGTGACTGGAAATTGTCAGTATTTGTCAGTCTCTTAAATGAAATGTGAATCAAATAAAAAAAAAAGAAGAAAAAAAACCCTTCATGGTGCTTACAGAGTGATAGACTGGGTGTTTCTCTGGCTTGGAAGTGAAGAATACAAGAGCAGCCAGTAGGACGGAGATCGCAAGGACCAGATGCCAGACGAGGAAACCACCTGTGATTGACTTTGTTAATCCTAGGCAAACAGGAAGTACAATGACCCAAGGGAATAGGGGAGAGTTAGGTACAAACCTGCATATTAACCCATTCCATACTAAATTCTGAAATCC
The DNA here is from genome assembly GCF_040938485.1 of Diadema antillarum. Classification (NCBI taxonomy): domain Eukaryota; kingdom Metazoa; phylum Echinodermata; class Echinoidea; order Diadematoida; family Diadematidae; genus Diadema; species Diadema antillarum. The sequence goes on along the minus strand of NW_027272424.1, from coordinate 210,141 downwards.
TCATAGACAAAATACAGAAGCCACCAGGTTCCCGTATGAAACGGGTTAACTGTAGTAAGGGTGGAAGCAAACTAGGGTTTATCTTGACATGAATGTGAAAAAAAATATATATAGAGGGGGAAAAAAAAGAGGTGGGGCAGGGGGGGGGGGGTTGCAAATCAAATTGACACAAAATAAGGGAAAGAGGACAGTAACCAATACTGCAAAAGTGCATATTTTTGTGTGAGTAATTTTTCACGCTCAGCAAAGGTAAGATGAATTTCACATGTTTTTAATATCACAGAATCAGGACATTAATTACTTGTAACATGTGGTATGCAAAGATATTTGCGTGCCTTTATTTTCCCGCTAGCTTCTGGTTGCATGAAATGAGCAAAAATGTCCACTTTTACAGTAATTGAAGGTTTGAAAGTAATGCTAGCATTTGTTCATATGAATGCACATGATATTAGTGATATACGTACAAGAACATGTGCAAGTTAAAAATACACATTATGTTACCACGAGTCTCCAATACATAGATAAATGAGTAAATCAGGAAATGACTACATGTCTATAAATAGACTGAAATAGATAGATAGATAGATAGATAGATAGATAGATAGATAGATAGATAGATAGATAGATGGACAGTCAGACAGATAAATACATTATATGCAGTGTGCAGTAGATGCCATAAAGGGTTATGAGCTGCTGTGTATCAGTTAAAGGGAAAACTTAACATTTCAGATTCATTTATAACAGAAAAGCCATCACACAAAAAAAAACCCTTCAAAGCTCAAAAGATATATTCAGGTCAGGTCTTATCATGATATGTGGCAACACAATCTTTAAAATTGGCACTTTTTTATTTTTTATAACATACAGCACAATAAATCCAACCCATTCCCTCCAATCTATCCATGATGTAGGAAAGGCAGTGAAATTGAGAGTTGCCAATTTGAATGACATCGAAAGTACATCAGAAACAACTTTAACAATTTTTAAAGAGGAAACAAGCAGACTGCCATAAAACATGCCAGAAATCAAGAATTCTAAAATATTGAGATGACCAAAAGAGAAGATGAAAACATGTGTTCCAGCCCTAAATCCACTGAAAAAAACAAAACAAAAACAATCTGAATGACAATATATCAGAAGTACCTTTAACACTTGTGAACAAAATATGAAAACAACTTTGAAAATTTAAATGAATGAAAAGAAAATTGGTAAAAATGCCAATCATACCTGAATCAGTAGAAGCATAGAAAGAGAATGCTGGATATAATTAGTTGTGTCATGAAGTCTACATAATATCTATTTTGGATAAATACACTGATGACTGGTGCTAGCAAAAAGGGATGCTCTGCTATGTTCACCATCCACTCACCTTTTGTGACAAACGTACAAAAAGCTGGAGCAAGCAGTAGGTTGAGAACGTTGAGCAATCTATTCCAGTGATTTTTGGGCTCGTTGTAGTCAACGACAGGGATGGTTATTGTCAGTAGAAATATCAGTGGGCTCTGGCAAAAAGAACAAACAAAAATATCTAAAACTTTACAAACACACTCAGTAGCATATAACCACTCTCTTTTAGCAATTAACCCATTGAGGATGAGGCCTGAGTATACTCGGGAAAGTGTCTACGGGGAAATGTGTGTTGTAGCAAAATCAGCCCAGCCTCAGTGGGCTAATGCATGATACAGAAAGACACATTTTAATCTGTAATAGGGATTTGAAAAGAAAAAATCAGCCGAAAAGGCAAGAGAAGTCCTGATGTCTTGTGATGTGAGATGATGACAGTACCCATCCTATTACAGATATGTCTTACTCTCTTGATAGCATCTACGCAGAAAAGTACACACTGGACTGCAAATCAAAAGGATGCCCAGTATTATACACAGTCAGTGTTGCTGGAACCCTTTTGATACTCAATTACTTTCCCCATTAAAGCAATTACTGCATGCTCTTAAATTTTCATAGTGGTTTCATTTTTGCTAATTTTGTTAACAGGCTCTCGATCTTAACCCGTTGAGGACGAGCCCCAAGTATACTCGGGCAAGGGTCTATGGGAAATTCGTGTTATAACAAAATCAGCCCGTCCTCAACAGGTTAAAGATAATGCATGGAAACAAAGACAAAAGTAAAAAACAACAACAAACAAACACAATTTGCCCAAAGTGCACGGTCCCAGGTCAGCACACTAGCACTGCAATATATTGTGACTAGCAATTCCTTGAAATTTAGTACTTTTTGTCCAGAGAGATTTGATCTTATTTCAAGCAATGTTGCCAAAAAAACCCGGTTTGTTTGAGAAGTCCACTTTCTGCTGAATGTTTTTGTTATCTTTCTTTGCAACTGTCACAATGTCAAGACCTAAAAGCGCAAAAGTAACAACTTGTAAAAAATATCCAATTAACTGTCATTTACAAAAATATCTGTGTGCAAAAATAACAGCATGTACAGTATTTCATTCATGTGTTAATCCACTTGTTAAGACTCTAGAACTGCACATAAAAGTTCACATAAAAGTTACCGAATCATACTTGAGAAATGTAATATGTAATATCTGTAAGCATAGAGCTTTGACTCAAGTTGTTGTTGCTGTTTTTTTCTCTACAGATAAATAGCTGAATTGTTTTTGTCTTCTTTAAATCTCTCATTTGATAAGGCTTTGCAGGAGTTTCCAGCATAATTCACGCAAGCTTATTAAACTTACCTTTATAATTTCCCACACTTTTGAGTACCACTTCTTCTCTGACCATCCCTTGATATCAACAGGACATATTCCAATGAAAAATTCCTTCATCTGGCTTGCTCTTGTTTCTCCATTCTCCCTACCCAGCAGAGGAGCATCTTTAAAAAAGAAAGAAAGAAACAAACAAACAAACAAACAAACAAATCACACATTGCAGTATTGACAAAGACAATGTATGACAATAAACAACAATGAAAACAGGATAAATTGTTGACACTCTAATACTTGGCATGTTTGACATGTTAAAATATTGGGCAAGGGAATCATAATATCAATATTCAGTAAACCTTTCATCCACAGATAGAGCTGGGGAAAGTGGTATTGCTACACAAATTAACTGCCACCCAATCACAAATTACACTCCTGAAATCTATGTTCAGTGTACGCTCCCCTTTTGTTGCCATTGCTGTTTTTGTTCATTTACTGTTCATAACCATATCACATAATCATCATGATAAATATCATTTTTCATTTCTCCAGAAGACATCACATACTTTTGGAAGAGAACCAGAAATTTACAACCATCACATATTCTGATGGTGATTTTTGTCTAGAGAAACAATCAAAATATCTTACGTCCATAAATTCAACAAGGTGATGTCACAGCCAAATCTGGACTGAATTTCCTTTTCTTACATGATATAATAACAAAACAAACTTTATCCTTTACATATTGTTCTACATTTACAGCACTAACTCTCTCTATAATGGCTTGTAAAGTTGAGGAGACTCTAATTGCTTGATACTTGATGTAATAATCCCTTGTGGTAGCTCTTATGTGAATCTATACTGGGATGATGAACTTAGGCTGTGCGCCATAAGAAGATGCCATTTCGTGCAGTAATGTAAAACAGTCTCACAAATCATACAGTGCTGAAGTGATAATAGCTCGATGCCTACAGAAAGAAAAATAGACTTTCATAAACAGCCCCCTCTCTCTCTATGTTTGTAAATATTACATATATATATTAATATATATGTATATATATATATATATATATATATATATATATATATATATATATATCTATATCTTTCATATCAAGATTTGAACAAACTTTTTGTTTGTTTGATTTTTATCTCCCTGACAAATCTGATACGAACATACTGTGGATTCTAAAGAGCCCAAATTTGCTAATTTTCTTCTACCAAACGGAGCAAAGCTGCCCAAAATGTGCTATGTTTTAGCTCCAGAAAAGTACTATCATAAACTGCAGGACTACCAAAAAACCAAGCAAGTCCTTGATTTAACATGATTCTCCATGAATGACATCTTGAGTCATCATCACTGTTGTTTCTAACAGACAATACAATTTATGAAGTTCTTCCGTCGAGATGTTTTCATTGCAACTGATTGACAAATTTACGTCGATGTAGGGCAATTTGTCAATCAGTTGCAAAGACAATACAATGTAGTTAACAAAAAGAGAGAACAATAATAATAATAATAATAATAATAATAATAATAATAATAATAATAAGGTCTTATTTACCCAGGGTAGCCTCTTCAGTGTTGCCACTGCTCTACCAGAGGGCCCTGCTATTATTATTACCCTAGCGTTGCCAGGTACCCATTTATACACCTGGGTCGAGAGGGACATTGTGGGTAAAAACACCTTGTCCAAGGATGTAAGCACTGGGCGGGAATTACAGGAGAACATAAATTGACAAATCAACAATACGCACACTGGTATCCTACAAGTGAAAACAGATAAACATGCAAACAAATACTGACTAGGTATGAGAACAAATTGTGACCCGCTACAACAAAAGGATCCTAAAGTCGCTGACGGGTGAGCCAAGAAAATCGAGTTTGTGTCAGATCACCAAAATCTGTCAAAACGTTCGGATTTCTGTTTTTAACATAATTTTGTAGTCTAATGTATCTTCTATCATCTGCCGAAATTTCGAAGCTAAATGATCAAAGGAAAGGCCTGAAAATAGCATTTTTCTGGGCCATGCTTGGCTCGCCCGTCAGCGACTTTAGGATCCTTTTATTGTAGCGGGTCACAATTTATCTTCTTGGTTACCTTCACCCTCATCATCTGACTGTGCATTGAGAGGGCGTGGTGTTATACTGCGCGCAATGTTTCCGTCCACACCAAGCATGCTGGCCACTGCGAGTCGCTCGGTAACTGTCAGGTTGCCTAGGTAACAGAGACACATAGATAACTTAAAGGCCCTGTTTACCTGTAAGAGCAGTGATTTGAAAAATTTTCAAGATATCTTTTGATGCATATGTGTAGGTCAGTTGTATCACAAAACATCCTACCATATCAAATTTTTGCATTAAAACCTAAAATATAACGAGATATTACTATTTTTTGCATTAATCCGTAACTGAAACTGTCATCTGGAAACATTTCTATTATAACCGTTGTTCACATTTTGCATATCTAACAACACTTAACATCGATTATACTGGTTCAAATTCTTATATTCTTTTGGGTTTTTTTTTTCTAAACCTAACTTACATTTTAGAACTGATGTGTATTTTGAAGCACTAATGCTGGGTTTTTATTTCATCTGCAAATGATAAAATTATGCCTTTAAGGGTCAATTCATGGTAACTTGCATCACCTCAGATATATATCTACAGTACATTTTGAAATAATGATGCCACACATACAGTGAAAAACAGGAACATAAGTGTTCCCTTCATTGCTGTAAGTGTTATTTTTAATGAGTTCAACATATGAACAGGGGTGTATGTATATCTCTGGCTGTGTGAATATTATATTCTTCTCATGTGTTATCTCACCAACAAGGGACACTTCTAAAATGTCATTACTGCTTTTCCCCTGAAACTCTCTCAGTCTTGATGTGCTTGAAATCCAACTCAAATCAAAGCCAGAGAGATTAACAGCCTAGATCTTCCATGGAGTTACCAATTAAAGTAAATGATGCACCAAATCACAAATACATTTGTCATCCAGTGCAAGTAAGATTTCATTCTGACATTCGACAATCATGCATGTATACAGAAATATACTTACAATGACAATCAAAAACAATTTTCAAAAAAAGAGGGAAATATATGTAATATATGTAATATATGTATACATAAAAAGAGTTCAGTATGATGAGATACCTAATGAGAAAGGAACTACACACGAGAAATGACTGAAAACTATGCAGTAAATCACTGCAACAAACACATAGTAATGCATGAATACGTTTCATAAAGCTGTTCGTAAAGTTACGAACAACTTACGAGCAACTGGTGATCAGTTCTATGTGCTATACTTACCAGAATTTCCATAATTCAGCACAAGAACTGATCACCAGTCGCTCATAAGTAATTCATAACTTTACGAACAGCTTTATGAAACACCCCCCTCGTAAGACAATAAATCATGTGCAAAAAGGTAATGACTTCTCTAGTGCCTACTATTCAAAATTTCAGCTCATATCAAAACAAGACATCATATCAAGCACTTTGGGATCTATGAAATCATAACTGCTAAGTGCTTGCAGTGTGCAAATAATATTGATTGATATTTATGGACATGCAAGCAGTGCAATTCTGATTGCATCTTGGTTTTATCAGTGCTTGCATGGATTATTCACAGTAATGGTCAGCATATCAAGATCACTGTGACTATCAAAATCATTATAAACTTTCATGGTAGAGTTTAACTAACCAGTGAAATGCATATATATCAGGTTTCACTGCATTTTTTGCAGCATACACTGCTTGATTTCTTTTCTTTTTTTGATAGATTTCTGCTCAAAGATACCATGTTGGAGCTTTTTGACTGCTCTTTCTCTTGGAGCATGTAAGCATGTGTTTATATACTAACCTCGTTCCTGCAGATGCGCCAACGTGCCATAGTCAACAGCGACCATGTCACTACCATGGCTGTTGATGCTAGGCACACGATGGGCAGAATTAATACTGGTGCCATGAAAATGGCTGGGCTCTAAGAGAGAATGGGATGGACATGGACAGACAGGAGTGGATGAAAGAAAATGAACTGAATGAAACACGACAAAGCTATGTATGCAGTGACTGCGCATTTGTGCTTTTTGTCCAAATACAAACCTTCACCACATCATCCTGATAAAGTCCCAAACATCAAAATCAAACAGGCAATAAAGGTTCTGTTTTGTTTTTGTTTTTGTTTTGTCTTGTTTTTTGTTTTTTGCACAACAAGAATTCTATACGTATGTTTTATGCACTCAAAAGTGGAAAACTTGATGACTCAACTGTCATGTCCAAAGTTCCACAGCAATGTTTGAAATTTCATGCTCTTTCATTTCTTATGAAGAATGTTGCCACGGTGGTTGAATGGGTCTATCATGTTTAAATTCCTTAATTTAACAGTATCTCAAATTCAAAACTGATTATCTCTTCTTTTTTTTTGAATCATATTTATCTGTATTTATCACATTACTTTGCAGTGGATTTAGAGAATTTAATTGTTAGAAAGTTATGTGCCATAAGAATGTAGTACAATAAGCAATTCTACAAAATTGCTGGGCAACTTTGCCAGGTTTGTGCAGTGACAGTTCATAATTGCATTCATATCGGCGAGGACATAGCTGAAAAGGAGATGAATAAACTGTAGGCTTTTATCAACTGAGAGCTGTCTGCACCTGCTTAGAGAAATCACATGCAAACAATCATGGTGATGGCAGGTGAATATTTTTATGTGGATCCTTTTTAACCAAAACTAGATGAAAGCTCATGCTTAAAGGGATCGTATAGTTTCGGTTGAGACCTAATTTCAGGTTTCTAACATTTTTTTTGCTGAGATAATGAGAAACCTCTTATGAAATATAAAAGAGCCTGTAATTCTATGAGGAAATCAACGTTTATTTGATGAAAATTGGTTTTGAAATGGCTGAGATATCCAAAACAGAGCGATTCTAATAAGTGTGGGACCCACACTTTATTACGATCACTTTGTTTTACTTTGTTTTTGGATGTTTCAATCATTCGAAACCTGATTTTCATCAAATAAACTTTGAATTCCCTTAAAATGACATACTCTGTACTATTTCATAAGTGTTTTCTTGGTATCTCGCAAAAAATTAAAAGCCCAATTCTTATCTCCATCAATACTGTACCATCCCTTTAAACAAGATCATTATCAAATGTGTTTTCTACTTGCATGCATCAGAAATGAACTGCTACAGGATTACATGGTATAAACAAATGACACATGGTTCTGTTCTTTAACGTGTGTTCAAAACAAGAACCTGTCCCTTCTGGCATCCAATACATTTTCCCAATGAACTTTGTGGAAAACTGTTCTTCTGACACACATGTATGCATTGATTTTTCAGTAATCACTATGATGGGAAGTGAGAGTCCATCAGACTAAAGCATGGATAAATGAGAGCTGACAAGGTCATGTGACTAGTCACATGTTGAGTCATGTGATCTGCTTGTCATATTGTATCATTTCAACATGCAATGAGAGTGGATCATAAACACAGAGAATGATAAATGTTCTGGTCGTGAATGAGCATGCATGCAACTCAAGGATTTCTGCATACATTATAAACAAGATACTGGTCTCTTTATAATTACTACATAGTGACTGACTGAAAGACAGATAGATAGATAGATAGATAGATAGATAGATAGATAGATAGATAGATAGATAGATAGCTACTTGGGTACGTGTCACATTTTGCAAACATAATATCATGTGCATGTTCACATGATCAGAGTCTCCACATAAGTTTGCTACATGGTCATGGCAGGAGAATCTCCAGGCTTGGAGTTTGGAGTCTCTGACAATCGTACACTGCTGTGCATCATTTGTTGTAGTGTGATGAAGCTCCCCGACAACACATCGAAAAAAAATGACTCAAGAAAGTTTGGACATGGTTTCATAAATCATTACAAGTTCCCAGGTGGGCTTGAGGAGCTTACTCAGGCAGGTGGTGCTGCCCTGGACTGGATCCACAGCTTGGATATCAACCTACAAGGTAAGACCCCCCCCCCCCCCACCCACCCACCCCGTTGTATATTGCATCACACAAAAGAAGAAGAAGACAATCTAATAATGCTGACACAAGACCTTATCGGCATACATCTTTTTCTTGACGTGGCTACAACATGCTTTGAAATTTATCTTAAATCTCTTTTGTTACCGGTAGCGGAAAAAAAAAAAACACTGAACAAATTTCCTCAAGTTTCTTGGCCTCGTTTTCTATTTTTTACTAAAAGAGTTAATCTGTCCAGAACAGATGACTTCCAGCAGTTGTCTGGTGATGGTATATATCAAAGCAGCGCCTCCAAAAATTGTATATTATGTAAGATTTTCTCATATTTATTGCTCAAACTTTTAGTCCAACTGTCCTACAAAACTACAGAAGACTCTGCAGTCAGCTTGTTAAAGGGCAATTTGAAGTTCTGACGCAAAAATCCAACAGACTATCTTGCTCAAACTCACCATGACATATCTGTCAATTAGTGCCATCAAGCGTCCTTATGTCCTTTCAACTATCACTCAATGCACTGACTAATGTGAATATGCCATACACTTGAGTCACTTGTGGCTCCAGAGCCACCTGGAAGATCTGAGACAAAAATGATGGGAAGCTCTGAGTGATTGCTGCAAGGCAGGCGGTGAGCCACTGAATGATTGATTATATCTACATGAGTCTTACATAAATGTCACAGTCCAATGTCAGTGGTATTACAAATGAGCAATCATGATGAGAATGAATGAGAGAAAAATGTAGTTCACAGCAAAAATGGAAAGTAAAGTTGGCTAACAACAAAAATTGTCCCTCAAGTCCCAATCAACTTAAACTGTTAATAACATGTTCACATGTAGAGCCTCAATTTTTGAAACAAGGCAAGTGCCAAATTGTGTCTCGCCCATTCGCGTACAAGAAATTAATATTTTTCTAACTTCCAGAAGTTCATTGATCCACCTATGACCTTTGACCTTGTGGCGACCTTCAACTCCCCAAGGAACATTTACCATCCAAGTTTGGTCACAAATGGCCTAAGGGATCAAAAGTTATGCACCATAATTAAAATGCGCCATAAAAACTTAATGGGCCCTAAAGTTCATTGACCTCTGCCTGTAACCTTTGACCTTGTGATGACCTTCACCTCCCCAAGGGACATCTAACATCCAAGTTTGGTCACAAACGGACAAAAGGATCAAAAGTTATGAGCCACAATCGAAACGCGCCCTAAAAACTTAACATTGGGCCCTAAAAGTTCGTTGACCCCTGTCTGTGACCTTTGACCTTGTGATGACCTTCACCTCCCAAGGGACATCTACCATCCAAGTTTGGTCACAAACGGACAAAGGGATCAAAAGTTATGAGCTATAATCAAAACGTGCCATAAAAAACTAAACATTGAGCCCTAAAAGTTTGTTGACCTATGTCTGTGACCTTTGACCTTGTGGTAACCTTCAACTTCCCAAGGGACATCTACCATCTAAGTTTGGTCACAAACAGACAGATACATCAAAAGTTACAAGCCATCAAATGAAACGCGCCCTAAAAACTTAACATTGGGCCCTAAAGTTCATTGACCTCTGCCTGTAACATTTGACCTTGTGATGACCTTCACCTCCTCAAGGGACATCTACCATCCAAGTTTGGTCACAAACAGACAAAGGGATCAAAAGTTATGAGCCATAATCAAAACGCGCCATAAGAACTTAACATTGGGCCCTAAAAGTTTGTTGACCCCTGTCTGTGACCTTTGATCTTGTGGTGACCTTCAACTTCCCAAGGGACATCTACCGTCTAAGTTTGGTCACAAACAGACAGATACATCAAAAGTTACGAGCCATAAACGAAACAGGCCCTAAAAACTTAACATTGACCTTTGCCTGTGACCTTTGACCTTGAGATGCCCTTCATGTTTGGTAAAATGTGTAACTTTGTATAACCACTCTTCCCTCCAAGGTTCATTGAAATTGAAATCCTCAGTAGAAAGTTATTCAAGTTTTTGTAGTGTTACGGACAGACGACGGACGGACGGACGGACGACGGACGGAGGGACGGACGGACGACGGACGGACAGACGCCACAGGCGATCCCTTAGTCTCCCCACACCTCCGGTGGGCTCGACAAAAAAATCATGTATAGGAAGTAGCATTTCATTGCTGGTCAAGTCAAGTACAGTACTGTACATTTAACACTTAAAGGCATACAATCGTGGCGAGTGGTTTGTGCAGCACGGAGACGAACGCAACACCGCTGCCTCCCCCATTCTGTATCAAACGTAGTGACCCCGAATGAGAATAGCGCTGGCTCAATGGGTCAGCGAACAACACTCTAGACTACAAGAGCTCTGTGCTACAAATCTCCTAACCCAAAATGGCTGTCCGAGCGAGCCACGAGAGCTTCCGAATGGACGCACACTCTCAGTGCGCATGGGCATGAAGAGAGGCCAAAAGAGCCACACGTCTGCTGGCCTCTCTCCTCCAATCACCGCAGCTCGCGGTGACAATGTTTGTGTATGATGCGTACACACACACACACACACACACACACACACGTGTCTCAGTGGCAGCATTGTCCCACACGTTTATGGATATAGCACCGAGTCTGGCATTGCAAAATTGCATGCACAAACTTCGGTCGTTCGGAGTTTACATACCATAAGGGATGATGATCGTATGCCTTTAAGGAGAGAAAATAACAAAATCCTTAGTTGGTTCATGACACCCCATCCTACAAGCCTTAAAGTGAATGAGCTGATAGAAATACACTTTACTTTAAATGAGTTTACGTGGATTTTCTTCTCTGTGTTCTGCAAAAAAACAAACAAACAAACAATGTAATAAATTGAACTGAATTGAATTTGATGAATGTGCCCTACATAATTGGAATGAAAAAAAAAATGTGCATAGCTGAGTATATTCAAGATACAAGTGACTATTGTGAACCTACGTGTCTATACATGTACCTTGTAATAATGTGCTCGTTGAACCATCAACTCCCAGCACATCAGGAATGGGCGTGCTACTTATAGCTCTCGGTGACGCACCGTTGGTTGTAACCTCTTGGGGCTGCACCCTAAGCCTGTGTTTCTGGTAGATCTTTCGACCCACAAACACAACAACCACGTAGAGTCCGTAGAGAGCTATGTAGCCTGCAAAATAACACACATACAAACACACAAACACAAGAAAAAATGAAAGATGGCACGACAAGAGGGAACAACAATACAATGCCCTGAGAACAAATGCATAAAAACAAGACACAAGATTTTCAAATAGTGTAGTGTATGATTTTGCTTTGGCAGGGAATAAAAACATACTTGTAAACACCTAGTAGAAATTAAAGGAATGGTACAGTATTGGTGGAGATGAAAATTGGGCTTTTAAATTTTTGCGAGATACCAAGAAACCACTTATGAAATAGTACAGAGCATATCATTTTAAGGGAATTCAAAGTTTATTTGATGAAAATTGGGTTGGGAATGACTGAAACATCCAAAACAAAGTAAAACAAAGCGATCGTAATAAAGTGTGGGTCCCACACTTTATTAGAATTGCTCTTTTGTGGATATCTCAGCCATTTCAAAACCAATTTTCATCAAATAAACGTTGAATTCCTCATAGAATTACATGCTCTTTCATATTTCATAAGAGGTTTTTCATTATCTCACCAAAAAATTGTAGAAACCTGAAATTAGGTCTCAACCAGATCTATACAATCCCTTAAACTATTTGATCTAAAAGAAAAATGTGACTGGACTTTGCCACACTGGTAAATGGCATATGCATCTACCAGATACCGACAAGAAAAATGGCAGGCTGCAAATGGTTGCTATGATGATATTTTCTGTACATGTGAGGTTAACTGAGTGAGATCAACATGATAAAGTGTGATTTAATCTCTACCTCTTTGACTCAGTATGCACTGTTTGTTGCTCAAGACAACATTAAATGATGCTTAAACTTGAATAGAAGACCAAATCAGCTACAGCTGGTAGAGATTTTTATCAAGTTGGCAACACAGATCATATCAGGCATATCAGTTTAATATATAAAAACCCAAAATGGGCTAGGTCTTTCGATTTCAACATGTCTTGTTGTCCCCTTTTAAGAGGACACTTGTTGCAATGTTCACTAAAAATCAGTCTTTGTTGGAGATTTCTGTTGCAGTTCCAATGGTTTTGTGACAACTCTGCAGCATTTTACCCTGTTAGTATTTTGCCAATGCAAGGCCAGGTTCATGCAATATAAAATGCAGAAATTAAGGACAGTGCACACATGTTGATACCTGACTTGCATGGTAGGCAACACCATTGCAGTGTTAGTTCAGATATTAGGGTCCTAATCTAGACAAAAGCTTATGCGAGCTTTGCTGTTTACATTTGTTGGAAGCAAATTAGTTATGTATTCAAAGCCTTGGTGGTTTTGCAATGCATTATTTAGCATGATAGCATGCAAACTAATGGGTAATTTTGAGAACAGACTGCATGACTTACATTACTCCTACTCCTGATAATCATGGCCAAGAGTTTCCAATTCTGACTGAATCTAAACGAGCAGTGCTACTACCCTTACATGCACATATCAAGTCAAGATGGTCTGCATGTCTTTCATAAAACCACTAACCTACTGTTTGTACTTAATCACTATTTTGTATGCCACAGCATGTGCCAATGTAACCATGTGAATCTTAGAACTCAATATTCTCATTTGTGCTCCAACTCTGATGGAACTCCTACAATTTTTTTTTTTATTTGTTCATTCATTTTGCTTGGTTTCACTCTTTTCATTACAGGAGAAGGAAACCCAATCTAATGTTAATTGAGTGAATGCAGGACACATCAGTGAAAGTTTCAATCTCACTACTGGTCACAGTTTCACGACATTGTTTTTAGTGCTGGTCACATACATGTATACATTTGTTAAGGCAATGATTTACTTCTTTAACAGTATTTCCCATGGCAAGGTACTTGAATGTTTCATGAAAGAAATTTCATTATCAAAGCAACTGCAATTACAACATAACAACTCATCATGGAATGGGACCTCACCGACTGCTTCTTGGAGTAATATGTTCCCTTTGTAGAGAATGTAGAAGGTCCAGAAGGCCGCTGCCAAGTAGAAAATTGAGTCTCGCAGAAATGGTCTCTCCACCATCTTGAAGGGCCGAGTGATGGCAATGGAGCCAGCGACGATGGTCGTCACAAAGATGCCAGCACCTGCCGGGTAACCATGGAGATTGTAAGGGATGGATATCCCATAGAGATATGGGGATAATAAAGCAAAGATGACTTCTCATTTATCCCTTATATCCTTTAAAACACCTTTTTCCAAAATACTTGCTGTACCATGCTTTGCTTGCTGCAAACTGGCACTGTAGGTGACTTTGTCAAAAATGGAAGTACTACCAAACTGATTTATGTTTAGTTCTTTCTAGAAAGGTACTTGTTAATCCTTCAAAAAACTGCTTTATCCGCAAAGCAGGACAGTGTAAAACCAGAAACATTCACGGCATGAAACTTATGCAAATTGGAGCGGGCAAACTTTTTTGCAGCATGAAACTTTCCCAAATTACCAATCACAAAAAAAATCACAAGTATGCCCCTATACTACATGTATTACATCGTGGCTTCTCGTGAAGTGCACAAACATTTAATGCACATGAAAATTTCAGGTTTTTCAGTATTCTGCACACCTGCCAGTACTTTCTCATCAAAGGCTACCTGTAGGTAGATAGGAGAGTATTAAATTGGAAAAATAATTAACGACAATTTAGCATATAATTTTGTCATGTTACTTTCTTCTTCTTTTTTTATTTTAAATTTGTATGAGTAGTAAAACTTACCAAAAAGAGCTCCTATTGCCAGACCAGCTTCACCATTCCTTGCGTTGGTCACTGCTGCTATAGCACTGAAGATGTCCGGAGCACCATTGCCAAATGCAAGAAGCGTCACTCCGTAATGATCAGCAAACCACCAAAACACATGTCAAGGAAATTCTAAACCACTGCAGAAGCACTGGTACATGCACAAAATTCTGTTTCACGTTTTGACTTTCAACATTGATCAACAGTCTATTCCACAACATTTTAATTCCTGTGTTTGACTGGGGGATGGATTTGCTTCCTACAAAAAATAAAAAATAAAAAATAAAAATTGATATTCAAACTCTGTCAACACCTGTCAGTTACACACACACATTGAAAGACTTGCTATTCAGCACTTGCTTTAAAGTGAGACCAAATAGTTTCACGAAAGAGTGAGTTGAATCTACGCAAATGAGACAAAGCAATTGCTTCATGATTCTCAAATGACTACACAACTAACAGCATCATCCCTTCATCATGACTAAATCATTATAAAGCTACAATGATTTGCTTAAAAGGATATAATTCTCCCTTAAGTTATCAATTTTTGTTGGTCATTACATGGTTTACAAAAGGAGACACTAGCCTTTGATATGACACACATTTCAATAACCTGAGTGTCCTCATTGGTATTCACATACCTACTAATCGAAATGATGGAAATAATTTGGCATGAAATTCCAGAGGTAGAGATATAAAACCCCGTTTACAGTGCGGGGCTAGGCCGAGCCGCGGCCGAGCCCAGCCTCAATTGCGAGGCCGGGCCCCGCAATTTTGTCCGTTTACACTGCAGGGCTTGGCCACGCTTTTGATTCAAACCTTCCAATATTTTGTCGTAGTGGCGCTCTGCTTGTAAACAAACGCAATTTGGTATTGTCTGGTTTTCAGACCCTTTGCTAACTGAATTCCGTGTCGACAAAGTCGCCGTTCGGGCAAAGGCCTTAACCGAAGGAAAAAGATCCTTTGCAGGACAAAACCACCTTAAACTATACAAGTTTTCGACGTTGATGGGGTTAATATCCTGAATAGCGAAAGATACAGGCAGAGGGTTTGAAAGCCAGACTAAAATTGGCCGCGCATTTGGCCCAGTTTGCGTTTACACTGAGAAAAGGCCAGGTTCGGCTGCGGCTCGGCCGTGGCCGAGACCACCTCCAGAGCGAGGCCAAATGCGAGGCCAATTTTGGCCTCGCATTTGGCCTTTTGCGCGTTTACACTGAAATGAAGGTGGACTCAGCCGCGGCCGATCCTCGCACTGTAAACGGGGTCCTACAGGCAAAAGTGTCAGATGTAAATTATTATGATAAGCAAAAAACAAAACAAAACAAAATAAAACAATGTGAAAAAAAAATAACCTCTTTCTTACATCTGACATTAAATCTGGCACTGTTGAAAGTGGAGAGCGTTCAAGCATTCTATACTGTATGAGCTGAAATTTTCGCGTACCAGTACAGATATTTTCGCGAATTGCTACATGGAGGACATTTTCGCGTGTTGTTAATTTCGCGGTAGCGAGGGTCTAACTCAACTTAGCTATTCCCGCGTTGTTATTTTTACTTCGTGTGTTGTTATTTTCGCAGTTCAAAGGCGATTTGCGAAATTTGCGAAAATAAAACCACCGCAAAATTTCAGCTCGTACAGTATATTTCTTGTATTTCATATCTTTGTCAACATCAGGCAGAGAGACCCAAAGTCATATAAGAAGAAACATTTCGTCATGTGGTGCTTTAGTCATAACATTATCTTGGGCAGGAGATACGCTGCAATACTTGCAGGTCCCAAACTTGATGATCAAGTGTCATCACTGTCGTAATCATGACACCATACCGTCTACTTATCATCAAAAACAACTGTGGGCCATGTTACATTAAAAATGCAATCAAACGTAAGTCAGATTTCAGCCAATCAGATGTGAATATTCAGAAACTTATGTTTGATTTTTCAGACTTATGTCTGATCTCAACTTTTATGCAACAGGGCCCAAAGTGGATATTTTGATGTGCTCCCGAAGGTGGGACATTACATAGAAAATAATATTTTCCAGAATTAGGTACAGAGCAATTAAAAGTATGGTACTTCACCAATATTCTTCAGAAGTTGATGATAAAAAAGGATTGGTCAGAAAGTAAAAGGAAGGAGACAATAGACCCTAATGTGTTCCAAACAGGGTTGAGGCATCATCCTCATATTTGTAACCTTGATACTTCATTCTACATATGTGTACTTCTCCAATATGCTCCAGAACAAATTTATGGAAGTTATTACATTATTATTTTTTTTTTTTGGTGACTGAGGTTAATAGGTACTGAAAAGATAATTTCCCCATGCCAATCTTAAGAAATTTCAACCCTAGCTGGATAATAACAAAACTATTGGCATACTAAACAAAGAACAATAGGCACAAGTAATGTGCATTCAGTGTTTATGTGTATAATTACACACAGTGTATACAGTGCATACAATTGTATACAGTGTCATACTTTGGGTCAGGTAACTTAACAGCAACGTGCAAATAAGCAGATTCTATTAAAAGGGGAAGTCCAGATGATTTTCATAATTTCACATCATGTGGTACATAAACTGAAAGCTCAATGTACAGATTTGGGGAAATTATTGTGGTTCTTGAGCAGAGAAACCAATACTCTGAAAAACCCCACATACTGAGCAAGGATGATGACGTAGGAGTCTCACATTTACTTTTTTTTTAAATAGAAATGTAGCAATGTAAAAATTTTCCATTATAATACTGCTTGCTTGAACAGTTCACCTGTGTAGAATGTATGCATGCTTTCTTCTTTTGTTCTGCTCCCTTGAGCCCCCCCCCCCCCCCCCCCCCACTCATGCATTCTAAAACTCTGTACCTGGTACACAGTACAACCAATTCATACTTGCTCAAATGTAAAAGTCTCCTTAAACATGACATGAATTGATAAGAGACAATTCAGGCACAGATACAAAAAAAAAACCACCAACAACAAGTCCTTTGGAATCTGTATTAATTGTACTGAGTGATCCTCAAGACATAGTTGTAATTATACCTGTAATATTCACACATTTTGGTACTCAAGCATTTTAAACACTACTTGATGCAAGTATTGCAGAAGTGTGGGGCTCAGATGTGTTGTTCAGTAACAACGCGTGCTGTAATTCTCCCAAAAATTCAATAACACTGTAAACATTTCAAAAAGCTAAAAGAAATTTTTCAGTGATGCCCTCACAATTTTACAGCTGTCTTTTTAAGTTGGAATCACTTGAATTTATGCAATTCTTGTGACTTGCACTCAATGGATCAGGACATGGCAAATTTGTATTGATTTTGTACCTCTACTTCAATTAAGGATGACCAAAATCTAGAAAAGAATTGGCAAAGGACCCTTAAAACCTTCTTCAAAGGCCCTTGGCAATGCAATTCTACCCACGAGTATAGAAAGCTCTCAAAGATTTCACCTACTCCTTGTTTTGACTTTAGTGATTGTCAAGTTTATGAGATTCTGTTTTCACATTCACATCCATCCATGTCTGTTTCAGAACATTCCAACAAACTCAGTCAAGAGCTTTACAGTTCTTTCACTCTATACCCTTTGGCTATTTACTTCTCTGTAGCCAAAATACAATGATTCCACTGGGGGCCTCATGGTTATGGCAATGTAAATATTTTTCCTCCCCTACCAAACCTGATAAACCAACATTCCTGCCACTGAATTCATACCCTTATAGCCACCTTATGAGGTCCCTGTCTGCAGTCCCAGTAGGATAGAACTCAATCTATGAACTTTCTTTTAGTATTATATGAGATGATTTTTTTTCTTAAAATTTTCATTCATTTCCCTTGGTTATAAGCTTTATACAAGATATACACTAGATGTCTTTAAGGGTAGTTTTATTTTTCAGACTGCATACTTAATATACCTAGATTATAAAAACTTCCACAGAAGAAGAAGAAGGAAAAAAAAAACCCCTCTTGTGCCATCTTGCATCCATAATGCATCACCATACATATTAAAGCTGGCAGTGAAAAAGCACGCTGCATAATGACTGCTATGTGCCACTTCCTTAAATGTGACTGAATATTGCCAGGACAATTAACTTGCGAATGCAATTAAATGAAAAGCTTCACAATTTGTTACACTGCCACAAAATTTCTACACCCATTTTACCCCTCATCTTTTTCTGAAATGAGTGGAGTTATCTTTTAGTCTTTCGCCTTTCACTTTGTCGTTTCACACTGTCATCTATACTGCATAGGCCTATGATAGATATTACTGTATTTTACATTGCAGATCCTATTGACCTGCTGAAAGCTTAAGTTCTTGATCATTTACTTTAAAAGAGACAGATGTGAAATTGTACAAGTGATAGAAATGCACAATAGAGCTTTGCGATTGGGTCCCAAGTAGCTATTATGCTACATATTACAGTGAGGTCTGCACCAACCCAACAGTATGTGTGCTAGGCTCGTGACGATCCAAACAAGCTTAGAGCAATGCAGAGTGTGTTTGAACCAGATAAAGAGTGTCATCAATCTGGAGATAAGTCTACTTAGATTGGGCCAGCAAATCTCGAGTCACGTGAAAAGTCGCAGCTCATGTTCGTTGCTGCCCCTCCTCAGGGTCAAAGTTCAAAAGATCTGTGATACTCCTTTAATCCTGCTAACAATCACAGAAAGGTGAAAGAATTCACAAGTAAACATACTCAAAACAGAAGTCATGCTTCCATCCCTCCCTGTGATTCTGCAGTGGCTGAGGATCGACTCCATAATTTTACGATAATATTTACTATTTTCAGGTAAATATTTGGCATATTTTGAACAGGTTGTCCGAAAATATGACTGCCATCACCATCTCTGAATGACTTAATTGGTTGATATCAGGATTCTATGTAAATGAATTGTGGCCCATGGTAGGCATTCCAAGATAGAAACCCATGCTGTTGAAGTTCTCATAAGCTCACACTTGCAGTGGGCTCTCATGAGTGATAGATGTGACCCTTTGATCATAAAAAGGGTATATATCACATGAATCATGCAAGTTGACATTGGTCAGGTACAAGTTTAACTAGAAATGTCGCTATGGCGACTGGTATGCCTCCGCCATAATGCATGGTTCTCCGAATAGGTCTATAGCACAATGCCTTGACAATGTGTGATGACAGTTTCACATAACTGGCAAAATATTAAAATGACAGGTTTGTCACACATGCATTGAATGTTCGCTTTCCTTGAACTAGGTTTATTTGGATGAAAGAGTGCAGGTATTTGGGGATTTTTATGATTTGTACCCAACTTTTGACCCTTCTATAAATTTAAAGAAGAAGTGAGATTTAACACTTTCACTTGACCTTTGACCTTTTGGCCTTTGACTTTTGACAAAAACTTCCCAGAGAATCTGTATTGGGTAATAAATGCATACACTAAGTTTCAAGAAAAAAATCCTGCTGGCATTGCACAGATAAGAAGGAAATAATGGCATTTTGATGAGTGGACCTCGACCTTTGACCCCCTGACCTTTGACCCATGAACCCTAAATTGATCACTGCCAGTCAGTATATGCATATGATACTAAGTTCCATGAAGATGCCTCGAAATATCTGTGAGATATGGAGAAAAAAGTGAAATTTTAACATGTTCACTTTAGACCTTTGACCCTTGACCTTTGACCTCATGACCCAAAACTCTCTCTGGGGAATCTTTATTTGGTAGTTCATGTATACACCAAGTTTCAAGAAAATACCTCCAGGCATTGCAGAGATATAGGGGAAATAGTATAATTCTGAGCATTTCACCTTGACCTTTTGACCTTTGATCTTGAGCGTGTGCATTCAAAAGTTGATAGGCACAACTTCGCCCACTCATACATATACATGCCAAGTTTCATTAGGATACCTCTAACAGTTTTTTAGATACGCTGTCCACAAAATTGATTACGGACGGACGGACAACCCGAAAACATAATGCCTCCGGCGACACTTCGTGGCGGAGGCATAAAAACTGGGCACACCACAGACACCACTGATCTGCAAACTGGCAAAGGTCATGGGATGATGACTTTATTCCACCTTGGGAGGTAGACTGTTCCCCAGATGGATAGGATCTACGAAACCTTACAGTTCATTATTCCAGTGGTTCATTAATCGAAAGATCTATTATTCAGAAAGTTCATTAATCTGAAGGTTCGTAATTTCTAAAATGAAATGAGGTTTGACATTCTGAAGGTTCATTAATCTGAACATGACAAAAGATCTGTTATTCCTGAGATTAGTTAACTACAAAAATGACATATTTTACATTGTATAAGGATATATTCCAAAAGTCTGTAAATCTGAAAGTTAAGGTTTGTCATACTGAGGGTTCAATAGTCTGAAAATGAAATAAGGTTTGTTAATCTGAAAATGAGAAACAAAAAAGTGTATACTAACAAACCTTATTTCGTTTACAGATTTACAAACCTTCAGAATAACAAAACTTTTTCATATTCGGATTAACAAATGTTCAGAATAACAAACCTTATTATTTCATTTTCGTTTTTTCAAACCTTTGAAATAATGCCACAGATGTCCAGATTAATGAACCCAATTTCATTTTCAGATAAATAAACATCTCATCTAGGTATACAGAATTTGTGTGTTTTGAAATAAATAACAATCAGAATTGCCAAACCTTCATTTCTGGAGTAACAAACCTTTGGAATATTGCACATCCCTCCACAGAAGGACCCCTATTATGAGTATATAGTCTGGATTTGACGAAGGGGAGTTTTTGCCCAATAGTACATGTAGATGTGTGAGAGAAACAGGTGATTGGACTCTCAGTGTACCCACGAGGTGATTGTTTTATTGACAGGGCTGTGACAATACACAGAGAAATCAACAACATTGTATGATCCCAAAAAATTACAATTGGACTTTCTGCAATAACAACTTTAAAAATTGTAAATCAATAAAAATGCAAAATTTTCATGGTGTGAAACTATGTAGATCTTACAGAAAACCCCATTCAATTTGCTTCAGTAGTCACAGAGAAATTTGGATTTATGTAGAGCATGTTAGGAATCCCTTCCCCTTAAAGTTTTGTCTATTGTGCTCATACCTTACAAAATGCTAAGAGCATCTAGATTGCAAAACTTGGAAGAACAGGCCCATGACATGCCTTACAGCAATCCACATTTCTCTGTGACCACTTTTATAGCCAAATCGAATGGGGGTTTTCTACAAGATGTAGGTAAGAAGTTATTATACCCTGAAACAGCATTCAAATTGTTTAATCATTTTGGAAATTATCAATATGGAAATCCGACTGTAATTTTTGGGGGAACATATCAGTCCACGCTTGTCTGTCATGATAATGTCCCTTATCCAACATTGTGCTATCTCTTCTTCAATTTTTTTTTTCTACAATGAATCAAATTTTTGTTTAAAAAGTAGTGTTTTTCATTTTGATGAAATGTTCCCACTCTGGTCACCTGACACCTGACAAAGCCTTGGTAATGGATAGTGTCATGTAGTCATCAATACAGAGACAGATCCATCGTATTCAGTTTAACTTTGTTTCAAGAAGAGCGTTGAATACCCTCTTCAATGTACAACAAGTCACCCTCCTATAAATCTTAAAAGTTTACTCTGACAGAACAAAGAGACTTTCTTTCTCTCTGTTCTTCATTTATCAGTTACTCAATCATTGGTCCTTCCCTTGGTAATAATGTGGTCAATGCTACTCTCCCATTTTGCTCACCAAATCCAAACAACTACTGAGAAGATGAAATAAAGCCACATCCTTCCTCATCTATTTCCAAGAAACCCTGTACAGTAAGACCAGTCCAATCACCGCTCCTCTTGTAGTCATAACAACTGTAATTGACAGGTACATGCAGTTTTAGCCAATCATAAGCCCTATTCTCCATGCGCTTGAATAGAAGGTTCTTCCAGAGTTTGGATGCACTTTTGGAGAATGAATAGAGTTCCAATCCAACATACACCATGCACCATGGGAGCATGCCGCCCTCCAATTGCTCTCTGATATTATTGTGAAGGCGACTTGCATTTGTAAACTTTTTCTTGAATCTTGAGTTAAAACTTAAACTCAAGAAATAAATATCCTCTGAAGACAAATCCAGTCTGCGGAGCCTACGTTTCTCTTGCGTCTACTTTGCATATCTCGACTTGGTACCTCTATATCAAACAATGAACATACCGATCCCGAGTAGCTATACACCGCTACACAACAATGGGCCCAATCAAGGAGCATTTTCAGGGGCTGAACAGAGATCTGTAGACACTATGAACTTGCGGGTTTTCAGTCCATGAAAGAGAAATTCCATGGAAGTGTAACATGAGCCAAAGACAGGCCGAAAGAGTTATACTTTGAAGGAAACCGAAAGTCACTATAATAGGAAGAATTCAGGAAATACTGGATGACAGCAGAATGAAATCAATCAATATTTTCAGCCAACTGGAGACACATGATTGGTGTATACTCTCCTTTTTCTGACAATCCAGTTCAGTGAAATGATCAACTCCTGGAAGCAATTGGGTGCTGTAAGAAGTCTACAGGGATTCTAGAATCTCGTTGGGAATGGGTTAACATCTTTAAAGGAACTCTCAACCATGGGCTCGGATCAAGGGTCCATCGGCTCCCTGGGCTGAGTTCTGTAGGGTCCAGCACAATGATTCATGAGGGATGGCCAAGTGCACTGGTTTCATTGACTACAGCAATAAAGATGTCGATATTGTCCAAACAAGCAGTACTGGGAATGTGCAGATAAAAGAAGATCTATTGTTAAACACTTGCCAAAACTACTTGAAGCACAGATTTTACAGTGGGAAAACATTTCACAAAACTTCCGGGTTTTCAGAACGGCAAATTCCATTGTGAAGGCAGTATGATCATACTGTATCAATTAAAAAAAAATGTATGTAGCTTCAGGGATACTTTTAAGGTTGGGTGGGCTGTGCCAACGCAACAATTGTTTCCTTGTTTTGTTTTGTTTTTCGGGGGGGGGGGGGGAGGAGGGTGTTACGCCTTACCTTGACTCACTGAATACGAGATGGATTTAATAGACACACTGCATCTCACCAACGCATCAAATCTGACCCAATTCAACAAGTATGAATGGTTCTAACTATTTCTCAGTTTCTATACATAAGCAAGTGATAAAAAAAAAACAACGGCAAGAGAAACAATTTCTTTTGAAGTTGGAAAAGGATATTGCAATGTTCTGGCTCATCTTCAGGGTGCGTGACATCACATCAAGATTTGGACAAAAGCTGCGAAGACATAATGCGCAACTGTTAAGTACATTTCAGACTTTGGTCATACAGAAACACACGGATGCATAACTTTATACACACAGCTTCTGTGATTACCTAAAGATCATACAGCACCAGCCATGGGGTCCCAGCAGTACGGGAGACTCATTTGGAGCATGCCTCAAGGGAATTAAGGTGATGAATGTGCACAATACGATGTCACATGACCTACGCAGGCCTAGCATGCTCCACTCCTGCGCACATATATACCACCTAAGCAGCATATTGTGCAATGACGTATTCATATTCGTCACCATACTGGAGGTGCGCTCCAAACGAGGTACACTGTACTTGTATGTGCTGCAGTCAACACCACTACTCTTCTGGACAATCGAGGGCGGTTTACGTCTAAACAAGACAATATCTTGCCTCAGTCATAGACTTCGAAAATAAAAGAAAACAAAACTGGAAGATATGTACATGTTTGCTTTAAAAGAAAGAGAAGGTGGACTACACATGAGCATATCTATTTGTTACATGATCAAAAGATCTAAGACAAGACCTTAGAAGCAATGACATTCAACAGATACACTGTAACTTGCACTGACTTACACTGATGATGATAACATTACATAAATAGATAACAATAACATTAGTGACATAGACAATAATTGTTATAATTCCTATTGTGTAATAGCATTTTGTATTCATTGTTGTTATTACTTTATCATGAGTTAACATTATGACAAAAAGAAGAAGAGTGACCCAAGTACAGCAACCCTTACTATCTACAGAGCTCTACTAAACAAATATTTGCATTAAAAACAATGTCACGGCTGTAAGGCATTCAATGTCCAATGCAAGCGAGATAATTGGCTCTTTCATTCCTAGCCAGAAGTACTACACTTTACAAAGTGAAAGTTATGATCACTGGTTGCGACATTTCAAATGCCTTGTGACATAAAAACAGACTTGAAATTTAACACGAATAGCTCAATTTCACTTCCCTGTATTCATTAAAAATCAAATTAATGCAATTGTACTTTTAAAGGGAGCATACAATTTTGGTTGAGACCTAACTTCAGGTTTCTAATATTTTTTGGTGAGATAATGAGAAACTTCTCATGAAATATGAGAAGAGCATATAATTTAAAGAGGAATTCGACGTTTACACGTATTTGATGAAAATCGGTTTTAAAACGGCTGAGATATCTAAAAACAAGCATTCCTAATAAAAGGTGGGACCCACCTTTTCTTAGGATCACTTTGTTTTACTTTGTTTTTTAATGTCTCAGTGATTCCAAAACCAATTTTCATCTAATAAACTTTGAATTCCTCTTAAAGGTCCTGTTTAACTTTGGGAGTAGTGATTTCAAAAAAATGTTCAAGATATCACTTTTGATTCATGTGTGTATGTCAGTTGTATCACAAAACATCCTACCACATTAAATTTTTGCAATAAAGCCTTAAATATAAGGAGATATCACTATTTCTTTTATCAAACCATAACTGTAGATGGTTTAGTCTGGAAAAATCTTTATTATGACTATTGTCCACATTTTGTATATTCAACAATACTTAATATCGATTATGAAATACTGGTTCAAATTTTTACATTTGTTGTGTCTATCCCTAACTCACATCTTAGAACTATTTTGAAGCACTAATGCTGGGTTTTTGTTTTATCTGCAAAAGGCAAATTATGCTTTTAAAATGGTATGCTCTGTTCTATTTTATAAGAGGTTTCTTGGTATCGCGCAAAAAGTTAAAAGCCCAATTCTCATCTCCACCAATACTATACATTCCCTTTAAACATCAACCTCGACATCAAGCATTTGATGTTGCCTTTTCAAATTGATACTTGGTGCAATAGTACACCCATTTTATGCATTTCATGTAATATAGGCCTACATGACTGTTTGAACTGTAGCATAAAAGTACTGAATAGTGGAAGGTGAAAGAAGATGGGTAGATATGACACATCATGTTTTCTTTTTCTTTTCTTTTTTTGGTGATCCATGTATTAAAGGTTCCACTTTTCAGTAGATCACTCTTTTCCATTAATATACTGCCTTTTGTCATCAATGCAAAGTATGCATTGTTTCTCTCATTACTTATTACAGTCTTTCATACAATTTGTATTTTGTATGTTGATGACTTGCTCTCCTTACAAATTGTTATTTGATATAATCTGTCCACTGTATACTTTGTATTACGTATCATCGTTTGTTTAATGGAAATTGAATTATATAACTGAAATGAAATTGAAATTTCCATCACTCACAATTCTTCAGCAGTCACTCCAAGGGCTATGATGAGGTACACCAGCCAGAGAGCCTGTGAGGAAAGTAAAGAGAGAGCTGAGATATTGATGGGAAAATGATAGCCATGTTGATAGAGCACTGTCACATTATCATCACTGAAAGCTGAAATTACTCCCATAAACTATGCATTGTCCACAATGTACTTACATAAGATGCATCGTTTGTTGATAAGATTTGCAGTTTAAGCTTTTAATGACCTGCGATTCGATGTTAAAATCTAGGAGTATAGTGCACCACATGCCATGACCCCCATTTCATGCATACCGCTTTGTGCAAAACCTCTCAGGTAATAGTGCGCACACAATTTGAAGTGTTCACTGTATATCAGAAGTAATTTTGCGATCACATCGGTCAAGCTTAACCAAAAGCTTTTCGCTAGCTGTGTTTCCATTGGTTCGCTAACTATGACGCTACATGAGGGGTGTCCTGCACAATCTTAATAATAACAATAAAATAATTATTTTAATCTTTATAATTATGCAAGAAGATTTATAAGTACTAAGAGAATAAACAGAAAAATATGAAGAAGGAAAAATGAAGCAGAGAAATAGAAGAGCATGATGAACAAAAAGAAGATGATGACGAAGAAGGAAAGAAGAAGAAGAAGAAGAAGAAGAAGAAGAAGAAGAAGAAGAAGAAGAAGAAGAAGAACCTTTTAGCAGTTAAGAAGAATCCATTTATCATACTATCTATTACCGGTATATTGTTTAGTTACTTTCGGTTGCTTCAACCATTTTTATTATTGAACATAATAAACAAATTTGTTCACTCTTTACTGTAAAATTCACACAAAGTAGCTATGGGAAATCAAACACAGAAAAAGCACACTCAAACACATACACACACAAACACACACACACTAAAAATACATCAGTTTACACACACTTCTCCCTCATCCTAACCTTCCATTTTTTCTTTTTCTCCTCTTCTTGCATAATTTGAAATATTACTATTATCAATATACCTGTATGCTGTTGTTGCCGTCGCTATTGTTTTGTTATCGTTACTATTAATGTTATTACAATTAACAAGAAAAGTTATTTGAAAGCTGGCATGCTCGCCAGTGCACCATTTTGGCAAATGGGGGGGGGGGGGGGGGGGAGGGCAGCTTTGGATGAAAGGTGGGGTTCCAGTCAATGTAATGCTACTACCACTTGTACTACCCCTTGGTACAATGCATGCTTTAACCCAGACCTACAAGATACTGCACTGATTTTAAATGTCAAATGTGTCACTTCACGTACAAGCTGAAGGTACTTAATGACAAGATATACGAGTGTAGCAATAAACTATGTGTATTTTAAGTAGTAAACATTTCTACACAGCCAGAGTCTGACATATTCTTGACCTGAATTTGTTTGCTTTGGCATGTGTATCAACACATATTTCTCACATGCAAACATCACATGTCAAGGCTACAGGTAAATGTAAACACGCCAACATTTCACTCAAACGATATGGCTATTGTTAAATTCTGTCACTTCAAAACGTCAAGGAGCCGATGAAACAATTCTACACAAGGTCAGTAATGATTCTCCTGACAAGAGGCCAGCCAACAGTATTGTATTGTATACGTACTTCCTAGGTGTTGCAAAGTTTCCCAAAATATATGTGAGGATTGAGTGAGTGCAGCAATATCAGTAGAACACATCATTTAAGCTTGAGGGAAATCATACAATCTGTCATGAATTGTTGAAATTTGGGAGTGTCTATGATGAGAAGACTTAGGCTGCATTTATCTAAAATATTTCAGGGGCAGAATCATGATCCTAAACGCGTTTGAGGCATTTTCAGAGGTTAAATAAACCGTGTTTTCAAACGCGTTTAGGAACGCCGTTTTGAAACGCCTTTCAAAGGGCGTTTTGAAACACGTTTGAGACCACGATCGCCGTTCTGTGAGTAGATAAACGCAATGCCGTTTTGAAACGCGTTTATATCTCAAGGTCAAATCCCAGCTGTTTCCAGTTGTGCTCTCTGCCCATTATTTTGTGTGTGACTGATGAGGCATGTTTGGTGGTATGCAGTTGACCTTTACTTCCCGCGTCAAATGGCACAAAGTACATCATTTGTAGCTACCCAGTGACACCACTCGAATTGCGATTGTAGGATGGTTAGATAATCGCAGCACCCCGAGAATCGCGTTTCAAACCACGTTTGCAAACACCGTTCCAATCGCGTTTGGAAACGTGATTCTCTCTCTCGAGTTCAGCAAAGATAAACGCAGCCTTAGTTCATAACATCACTGCAGAACAACGATATATACATTTGTAAAGAAAATTTACAGAGAAATCCTCCAAATCTACGCATTGTATGAAAGCAGGGGTGTATCAAGGATTTTTTCTGGGGGGGTCGTAATCAAAATTTTTGGACCTTTACCTTTGCGAGGGAGCGGAGCGACCGAGCGCGGGGAGGGTGTTATCTTAAAATGGGGCCATTTGGTACACACAAAAAAGTGACTTTTTCAGTATGGCAGTGCGGCATAGAAATAAGGTAAATTATGGCATATTAAAACTAAGTTACGAAATTTACGAGGCTTTTGACAATTTGCTGGAACACCACCTGGTCACTTTTTTTTCCTGTTGTAAGCCTATATAGAGTAAAAAGCCCTCAAAAAACAAAAATGTCTTTTACAAAAAGTAGACCTTTTGAAAATTTGGGGGGGGGGGTCGTACGACCCTCCTGACCCCCCCTTGCATACACCCATGGAAAGGTACACCTTCATTTAGCTAGTAACTGACCTAGAGATGTTATGGGTTACATTATTCCCCCTGCTTTCTGACAGAGGAGAGTTTTGATTGCTCTTACATTATGCTTGCAAGAAAAATGAAATTTAGACAATTCTCTTTATCATTTCTTTATATCATTGTCCTGCAGTGATGTCATAGACTGTAGTAGTCTTCTCATCCAATGATGTCAGCAACAAATTCCAAAGATTCATTATGATTTAACACAATGTCTGATTTTCCTCAATTTCCATTGATTTGTTCAATTAATATTGAGCACTGCATTCATCCCATCCACATATGATGCAACTCATTTTCCCTTAACTGCCTTTATAGATAAGAGTTTGGAGTGAAAATAAGATATCCTTGGCAATGACTCATTCTAGCTTAGTGATGATTTACTGTAAAACATGGGGGTTATTATTCATCAAGTAGTTGCAATTACAGTTGATGATAAACTGTCTTTTTGGTTAAAAGAAGAAGAAGAAGAAGAAGGAAGAAGAAGAAGAAGAAGAAGAAGAAGAAGAAGAAGAAGAAGAAGAAGAAGAAAATATCAAAGTACCTTGACAAGAGAGAACTATTAATGGGAGAAGGATATCATTGCCTCATCAAATTTTTAGACACATGTGACTGGCACTAACAACAATGTTGTGTGAAAATATGACCATTCATGTGATTTAATTTTCATCAGATTTTTTTTCCCTCTTCAATGAAATTTTTAATTTGTTCTAATTGTTTGACTTTGAACTTTTATCATGACTTTGAGTTTCATTTAATAGGCAAAAAAAAAGAGGAACATAACAGCTTTTGAGAGAATAATTTATGTTCGACCGTAACCACTAAGCTTAAAACCCCCCAAAATTGCTGATTAGGATTTTCTGTAATGGACCTAAATATGTCATCTTGGTTGACGAACTCACAGTAAAGGGTGTGTACAGTTCTGGTCGAGGTGAGAATTTAGCTTTTTAAGTTTTGCCAGATATTCAGAAACCACTCTATGAGATGTCAAAGAATGCAATTCTAAGGGGTATCAAAAGTTTATTTGATGAAAATCGGTTTTGAAATGGCTGAGATATCCAAAAAGAAGGTGAAACAAAGAGATCCTAATAAAGTTGTGGCATGTCGCCTTCGATTATTATTACTCGTTTGGATATCTCAGCCATTTGAAAACCAATTTTCATCAAATAAAACGTTGAATCCTTCTTAAAATTACATGCTCTTTCATATTTCATAAGAGGTTTCTCATTATCTCACTTAAGAATTTTTAAAACATGAATTCCTACCTCAACCAGTACTGTACAGTCCCTTTAAAGTTTGTCTTTCCTGTTAAAAATCTTTTCTTTCTACCAGTGGCGTATCTAGGGGGGGGGGGCAAGGGGGGCACGTGCCCCGGGCACCACTCCTAGGGGGCGCCAAAAACGAAAAAACGAAAAAAAAAGCGAAGAAGAAGAAGAAAAAAAGAAAAAAGGGGAAGAAAAGAAAGAAGAAGAAGAAGAAGAAGAAAAGAAAAAAAACCCTCGCCCGAACGGGGGGGGGGGGGGGGGTTGCAGGAAACCAAATCAAACAAGATAAAAACAAAACATGATGATGATGCAGACAAAATGACAATGTATATTGTGTTCACACATGTCATTTTATATTTAGCAGGCAAAATGTTACACGGAGCAGCGGCTGCAATTTCTTTCGTTCTGAAGCGATCGCCAATTGGATCAAAGGAGGGCGCCAACGGTTTCGAAAATGGGGGGGGGCAAAATAATCAAACAAGATAAGAACAAAACGTAATGATGACGCGGAAATATACAAATTTCGGCTCACTCGCTCGTATTAATTTAGAGTATTTTTTCAAGTCCTCTGTTTGTTGGGTATAAATCGTTATCTATAAGGCCGTCACTATATCGTGATTAGAATTGTAAGATTTAATAAGCAAAAAATGACAAGAATTGCATGTTTTGTAAGCTGAAATACAAAATTTTCGGCTCGCTCGCTGCGCTCGCTCGCCAAAATTTATCAAAGAAAAAAGAAAGAAAAGAACAAAATGTGATGATGACGCGGAAATATACAAATTTCGGCTCACTTGCTCGTACTAATTTAGAGTATTTTTTCAAGTCCTCTGTTTGTTGGGTATAAATCGTTATCTATAAGGCCGTCACTATTCTTGATTTAGAATTGTAAGATTTAATAAACAAAAAAAAAAAATGACAAGCATTGCATGTTTTGGAAGCTGAAATACAAAAATTTTCGGCTCGCTCGCTGTGCTCGCTCGCCAAAATTTATCAAAAAAAAGAAGAAGATAACAAAACGTGATGATGACGCGGAAATATACAGATTTCGGCACACTCGCGCGTAGTAATTTAGAGTATTTTTTCAACTCCTCAGTTTGTTGGTATAATCGTTGTTATCTATTAGGCCGTCACTATATCTTGATTAGAATTGTAAGAATTAATAAGCAAAAAATAACAAGAATTCCATGTTTTGTAAGCTGAAATTTTCGGCTCGCTCGCTTGCCAAAATTTGTCACGAAAATAAAAAGATAAGAACAAAACGTGATGATGACGCGGAAATATACAAATTTCGGCTTGCTTGCGCGTACTAAGTTTGAGTATTTTAGTTTGTTGGTATAAATCATTATCTGTATAAGGCCGTTACTATATCTTGATTAGAATTGTAAGATTTAGTAAGCAAAAAATGACAAGAATTCCATTTTTTGTAATCTGAAATACAAAAATTTTCGGCTCGCTCGCTGCGCTCGCTCGCCAAAGTTTATCACAATTTATTACATTTAAATCACTCTCAAAAGACCCCTTTTAAGTGCTTGAAAAAGCATATAATTTCATGAAAAAGCATAAAGTCCCTACCGGGATGGAATTGGGGTTGAACACTTTTTCAGAAATTAGGGGCGTAGATTTCCGCGCTTGCCCCGGGCGCTGTTTTCCCTAGATACGCCACTGCTCATTACTGTCAAAATTTGGTGGTCAAAAACAAAGCAGAAATCAAGATATCAAAAGTTTTTCTTAATCATTCCTTCATTTGGACAGATGTGTTTTGTTGTTTGTTTTAAAGAACGAAAGAACAAGGACAGATGTGCTCAGCTGCTTTCACTGTGATACAGCTCCTCTCTCTTCTCTATGAAACTGCAGCTCCTAACTCTCTCTTTTGTCTATCACTTTTTGAATGGGTTTATAGGATGGACCAATTAAGTAAACATTGTTTAACAAGTTAAACAAGTTTAGAGCAGTTTTGACACATTATATGTATGCTCTTCATGTGACTGAAAGAATCATGTGAATTGCTTTTAACTTCCTATTTTCTGTGTGATTCAATAATATGTTCAACTTTGCACTTCTTAATGACCTTCAGGTGAGTTTCAATTTAGACCTGGACATTAAGAGCTTTTGAAAGGATGGGTTCTTCACATGACAAATGGCAGTCACATGAAAATATGACAAAGTTTGCAATTCCTTTCATTTTTTAAAAATTTGTTTGATTGAATGAATGAAACTTTCAGTTTGTTTTGTTTGTTTGATTTGAACTTTTAACTGACAGCCAAGTTCAATGTACAACATCTAACAGCTTCTAAGAGAATGCCATATATCCACATGACTAAAATCAGTCATGTGAAAACAAAACAAACCTTAAAATTCAATACATAGTTCTTTATTTTCTGTTTGATTCATTAAAAGTCAGGCTTCCTGTTTTAATCAATAAGTGCCAACTTGAATGTAACGTCGTACCAGCTTCTTAGCGAGTGTCTTATTCACATGACTAAAATCAGTCACCTGAACACACTGTAAAATGATATTGAAATTTTATTGACTTCCTGTTAATTTGTTTGTTTGTTTGTTTGTTTGTTTGTAACTTTAAGTTTGTTCTGTGCATATGTCACTTCACACTCTTCAATGGAAATGCCCAATTCAGGAATATAATACAAAAATATTCCCGCACCATGAAAACAAAACTTGCCATGGGACAAAAATTGCATGCCTTGGTAAAATCAAACTTTAAACACAGTCACACTTTTCAAATTTGACAAAGTCCATGCAATTTGTCCATAAACCCTGAAGACTTAAAAGAGTGAAATACCTCTCTACAGATTTACATGACTGGTGATATTTATAAGCATTTTACTGTTTGTTTATGAACCTGTACCTTTACAGTGAAGGAAATTGTAACATAGAATGTTCTAGTTCTGAATTACTAATTTCATATGAACTGATCAAAATACACTTAAAATCATTTCTTTCTTCTTCTTTTTTTTGGGTTATTGTTGCTTGGAGTTTTTGTTTGTTTTTTATCTTGTGTTTTTGTTTTTGTTTTGTTTGTTTTTGCTTTGTTTTGTTTTTTGGGTTGTTTGTTTGTTTGTTTGTTTGTTTTCGGCTCTGTGGGACAGATAGAGAAAGCCTACGTCAACATTTTAAACAATTCCTCAAATACACACAAATTTTCATTTGGCATGTATTTCAAAGATAGTCTTGTCATGTTAGTTGTAATCCACAGTAACAAATGTCTGTCATACAATGCAAGGTTAAGAAATCTCCTTGTTTCTACAGCCAAAGGTTTGTTGTTTGCCTCCTTCCACTGGATATAGTCATTATGTGTTGATTTTCTTCAACGCAAAACACTTTCATTTTGGATAGGATAATTTCTGATATCAGTCACATTGCTGTAACATTTACATAAAGCCTTCCACCCAGACACCAAGCCAAAAGTTGCAGCAGTCCCTTTTTTTTTTCCTTTTTTTTTGATCTCTAGGATAGATTTTGATATTTCATTTGCATACTAATATTGATTCATTTTTCATTAGATTATTTTAGGTGAAAATATGATGTACTATCAAAGCAATTTAGGTAGAATTGCTAACCAACATTTCAGCCCTGTTAGTAGTGCTCTTTATTGCAAATGTGGACACTATATACCAGTACAAAAATACTCACTATTCCAGCATCAAGCAGCACTGTCAAATTACTGTTGTTTTTTTGTGTGTGGTCATTATGCACAGAGATCTTCAAACCAGGTAAGGTTCAAATCTCTGTACATTATATACTGTAAAACGAGAAATGTTCGCGTGCATTTTAATTTCGCGAATTTCGCGAGCGCGAAGATTCGCGAAATTAAAATGCACGCGAAAGTTCTTCTCTACACTATATGCATTGAATACCAGTTCCAGTTCGCGAAAATTTCATGCCGCCAAAAAGGCCGTCGGCTCCAATTCGCGAAAAATTCATGCCGCGAATATATCATGTTTTACAGTATATTTCATCTGTAAGGATGCAATTCAACCCACCAATAATATAACATTTATTACTAAAATTTGGGTGGACACCAAGAGTAGAACAAGCATTTCCAATTTCATGGGAAACCAGCCATTTCATGTTCACTGTGCACAGGGAAAATTATCATGCAAGTAAACTTTTTAATGCAGGGCTCGACATTTGCAAGGGGGCCCTGTGGCCTAGGGTAGGGCCACTAAAAACTGATGTTGGGCTACCAAACTTCAAAAAAAGTTAGTTTTGGAGGGTAAATAAGGCACCTATTCTTCCATGAATTTTTGTATTTCTGAAATATAAGAAAAATATCTAAACATTCTCTGTAGCTTTTCATAGTAAATTGCTCGGTAAATAACTAGATTATACCCAGAATATTCCACATGAAGTGGCATAAAAAAATGTAGGTTTTTATGCTCCATGATATCATGTGGTATCTTTTTCAAGCTGATTCATACATTACTTGCATAAAGATTCAGAAGAGAAAAGGTAGAAAAAACTTTTTTACCACTTGTAAACATTCATGGTAAATCTTAGCCTGTGGTATTCTTATGTCTTTTTCAAACTGATTCACACATTATTTGCATAAAGATTCAGAAGAGGGAAGGTAGAAAAACTAATATACAACTTGTAAAAAAAAATCATTGTAAATCTGTGTGCATCACTGTGCACTGTCCCCTCACTGATACACACAGTGAGAAAACTTGACATAACATCAACATTTTTGGAGAAGCACATACTCCTATTAGGAAATGCAATTACACTGTAAGTGAAAGAACAATGCAGCCAAGGTCTGCATAGCCAGGCAAACGACTGAGCAAAACCACTGTACTTTCATTTTTTTAATAGTTCATTTATAGCTGTTATTAGTATGGAAAGCACTTAAACTTATTTTGAGAATACAGTGTAACTGGATACACTTTTAATGTCCTGAGAAGTCTATCATGAATTACATTGAAACCAGTATTTTTGAACACACTGATCACCATACCCCCCTCAGAAAAAAAAAAGACATTTATTTGACTTTGCTGGAAATCACACTGGCCTGGGATGCAAAGGGTATCAAATACGCTGTAGCATTGGAATTGATAGGTGTATGGGACACAATAGTATTTTTTTTTTCTCTCTTTTTTTTTTTTTTTTTTGGGGGGGGGGGGGGGGGGCTGTAGGATTTATGGTCATCAAAAGCCTGGCTTAAATCACTAGGGCAGTTTTCCTCACCAAAATCAACTAGCATGTTATAAGATGTTTGACAGCTGCTTAAGTCATGAGACCTTAACAAAATGATTTTAAAGAAACACATTTTATTGAGAGTCATTATGGCATACAAAATATAATATAATATAAAATAATATATTATAATATTAAATATTCAATTTAAAAGCACATTTTGCAGTGACCGTCTCTTATATGACACCCTTACTTTAAGTCTTAACTCATGCCCAGGATCCTGCTGTCCACACAAGACCAGAAACTCACCAGAAGGATGAAGCCGAGGACTCGTAGGTCAGGAAAGACGCAGTATATGACTTGGAGGTAGTTGATGAACCCATCGTCATTTGCACATTCCTCCTGGCTCTTTATGAAGGCACACTTTGCTTCAGATGAGTTCAGATCATGATAGTGACCACACTAAAGAGAAAACATAGCAATTCAAATGACACAGTGCAAATGAAAATAAATTCAAACTTCAATGCCTGGGATGATCTCATTAAATTCATTCAGTACTTCCCAATAATGGAAAACCATGCAAAATATTTCCCTACAGGACAAAATACTTACAGTTGTAAGTTGACACCCAAAATACAAATCTCATCATCTTGGGCTTTGCTTTCAAGATTTTTCAAAAATGGGAATGTCTAAACTAGGGCCTTGAAATCCTGGGAAGTCAGTGAAAGAAAGCAATTTCCTAAATTCTTGAATTCTGAACATTTGAACAGTTCGTATATCATACTACTGAAGTGAGGATAATAATAATGACAGCATCTGGAGTCTTTTCTTTTCACAGTGCATGTGACATACTGTGTCACTAAAATAGTGAGCAAGATGATCTTATGTTTACATTCAACAAAACATTAAAAAACAAACATGATCCACATGTTGAAATTTTATGCTCCAAATTGACACCATTCAATTTCATTTCACGTACATTATGAAAGCTGACAAATTATTCTGAGAACTGGAAGAACGTGATCGACAGAGCTTACAGAGTTACTAGATCCCTTGGCTCAGGCGAGCTGAAGTTTAAGAATAGAATTTAGAAAGAATATCTGCAGTCAAAAAATACAAATACCAAAATGAACCTGTACCAGCTCCTGTAATGACTTTATTAGATACACAAACATGTAGACCATCTAGATGAATGAGATATACATTGAAGATATCATTTTCATTCACGGCGCGGTTTAAGTAAAGCAAAACAGTATCGGTTTCGACCACAATCCAATGGGCTCATGCCATGTCCCATGTTAATTGACTTCCATGATTATGGGCGAGACAATGTCATAAGTGGCATAAAGGTTCAGGGTATTAACTCACTGTAGACTATGAAACTACATACACACTGTATTGGATTACAGTCCGGAATCGGATTTCAGCAGCATATGATATGTAAACTTGTCCAAGATAAAGAATGATAGCCTTCTGCATTTTCTCTTCATATCACATGAATTTGATTAGACCCTACATCCTACATCAAAACAAAATAAAAACAAATTAGCAAACTGTAAGCAAAACTACTAGATAAGCGGGCTTGCAGAATATTAGAATTGCTTAGAGTCTTCGTTTCAATGTTGTTTGTTACTGTCCGTGTCCTGTTGTTACCCCGATTTTATTAATGACCACACTCAATGAAACTAACTTCATATTTTACCTGAGTTTGAAGTACTGCTGGTGTTGTCAGCAAAATATTAGTAGTGGAAGCATCGAAATGAGTCGTCGTTCTTTCAGCGTCACGGAATAGAATTTTCTCTTTCTCATCATGTCCAGAAAACAGAAGTTTAATTGGAGAGTTCTGCCGAGGCCGAGGTGGTGCTTGCACACCGTTTTCTGCCATCCGGCTGCCGGAGAAGTCCCCCGAAGCTGCGGCAGCGACTCCGTTGTTGATCGCTGCAGCCGCCACATACGCGCCAAGAACCCAACAACAAAGCGACCATGCTGAAGGCACATTCATGGTGCTTGCAACAAACATCGATAGAATTGCTCAGCTGAATGTTGGGCAACGTTATTTCCCTGCCATTTTTATCGTTCGGCGTGACAAGGCGGGGAAAGAGCTAATGTGGTTTTCATTCACATCGTTCCAATTCCGCTAGTCGAGTCCTCAACTAGCAGCTTATGTCACCAAGCGCTCCTATACGACACGCCTCCAGGCGCTCCCGGGCTGCGGACCTGGCCAGTTAGGTACAAGGGGTACGCTCACACTCCGATCACGTTTTTCCTAGCTAAACAGGCGAAGCTGAACGTGAGCAGCTCGTCACCAATCGACCTTTCATGTGTTTAGCTGTCTGCTGCCCCCTTTGCCCCCCACTGGTGAGTGGCAGGTGGTCGAGCTCGTGAGGTCCAATGTTTGTCATGTGTCAAAAGAAAAAAAGAAAAAAAAAAAAGAAGAAGCAATAATAATTATGATATTCAACTCAACAATGCACATATTAAACTTATAACTCCTTTCTTTCTTTTCTACTTGCTGCTAACCAGGGCTGGACATTAATTCTTTTTTTCTTGTGGCCCATTCGGGTTACTAAAATCTTTGAATTTGAAATTTTGATAGACCGAAATAATAGAAAATATGAAATATACGATTTTGATTTTAGCTGCCCAACCGGGCCACCAAAAGAAAAAAAAAATGGTGCCCGACATCAATCCTTAGTGGCCCCGGGTCCCGAGCCACCGCTAATGTCGAACCCTGTCTGAAACTATTTACTTTCGGCACTCACTCTTGAGTTGCCACTTGCCGCTGGGGGGAGGGAGGAGGAGGAGGGGAGGGGAGGGGAGGAAGGAAGCAGCAATGAAGGCACAATACAAGTTTCATAAGCCAAAGTGAATACTAGTAAAATTCCGGTGGTGTCAACAGCTATACACAACCACCAGCTACTCAATGTACAGTCAAAGTACAAGATTGATTATCATTTGATAATTGGCCAAGGCGTCGCAACAAATGAGTTTCTTTCCAGTTTTGTTTTGTTTTTTATTATTATTCAAATAATTTACACCATTGCTTTAAGTGCGATGCCCCGGCCACTGATGGGCCATGTTTTAGCTGGCTTTCAACAGAGTATGAATATCAGACGAAGAGAATGAGAGGTTTCATCGAGATCACACCAAAAATAACAAAGTTATCACGTTTTCGCATTTTCAATAGGGGCCTAATTAGTAAATTATCACTCGATATTCGAATTATCCTTAAATATTGGCACGGGTGATGATATTTATAGATCTTCACGAAACTCTACAGCTTTTTTTCACACTAAATAAATTGATAAGATACGTATCATTGCATCAAATTCATGTATAATCCTGTGATAGCCATGTAACGATGATATTGCAAAACATTGACTAACACATCTGAATAGTTTTGACGTCATCACCTCTTCACATTCGCATTTATTCGACGAAACATAACATTTTGAAAATAATAATAATAATAGTGAGACTCTTGTAGAGCGCACATTTCTACCTAAAAAAGATACTCAAGGCGCTATAGAACAGAGTACATATTGTGTCACGTTACAAAAGTATCACAGAAAATAATAAGACAATAAACCAACAAACAATATATACGTACACATACATTACATACAGGCATACAATATTGTCAATTCAAATTAAAAATATACGTCTTGAGATTCTTTTTGAAACTATCAATGGAAGATGCTTCTCTAAGAGATTTTGGTAGGCCATTCCATAGTTTAGGGCCCATATATGAAAAAGCCCGATCCCCCCAATTATGCTTGATTCGAGGTATCTGTAATTTTAGCGAGTTTGATGAACGTAGATTACGTGGTGGTTGATGAAGATGAAGAGTATTTTGAAGGTAGACAGGGGCAAATTTGCGCAATGTACGGTAAACAAGAAGAAGAATCTTGAAGTTAATACGTTTTTCAACAGGAAGCCAGTGTAGGGACCGAAGTATTGGGGTAGTATGCACAGTTTTCTTCTTGAAAGTAAGTAATCTAGCAGTACAATTCTGAAGACGTTGCAGTTTACTGAGTTCTTTTTGTGGAAGACTGCAAAACAGAGAATTGCAGAAATCTAGACGAGACGAAATAAGAGCATGCATCAGTTTTTCTGCTGCTGATCTAGTTAAATATCTCCGAATTGAGCCCAGGTTACGCAAATGAAATCTTACAGATTGGGATACATATGAAATGTGGTCTTTGAATGTCAGATTTGCATCATAAACAACACCAAGATTACGAACTTTGTTCGAAGGCTTGATATTACTATTGCCGATCCTAACAAAACATGTATCAGAATTCACCTTAGACAACATCTGTTTGGATCCTATCAGAATAAATTCTGACTTACTGTCATTAAATTTGAGACCATTTCTTTCCATCCATGCCTTAACATCATACATGACTTACTTTAGATAGTGTTTGTGACCAATGAAAATTTGATATCATTATGTCCTTTTGAATCCATTCCATTTACTAGTATCTAGGTCAGCTTGAACATCTTGTGAAATTGCAATAAATAGATACATAAATAAACAAACAGAAATAAATATGTAAATAACCAAATGCATATATACGTAAATAGGCCTACACAGGTAAATCAACCAATCAATCAAATCGAATAAATATATAATTTCATTGGTTCAAATATCAACAATACTTTTTAGCTGCCCTTATATATCAGAGGAAAGCGTGAAGGGGTTAAGACAAAACAATCATTCCATCCAGTAGCCATCAGCGTACAACTCTAGACAGCAGTATAGGAAGTTGGAGGATGCTGCACCAAACCGTTAAAGGGCTCACGCCCGTAAATACAATGGAATGTCCCAGACCCCTTCACAAATTCGTACCAAAGATACCAAAATAAATGAAGAAAAAAATTAATTAAAAATCAATGATGTAGTTTGGCAAAATAACTGAATAGCTGTAGATATTGAGTATGAATTCCTCTACAAATTACATTTTGGTTAGAAGATGAAAGCTTTTCTGGTGGAATTTGAGGGGACTATATTTCATTGGGTACGTGTACGGAAAATGGGTGATTTTTTGAGTGACAAGAACTCCTAGTCTGGCTTTTCGGACCCCTGGATAGAATTTGAACTGAATTATCCACCCTGAGAATTTGATGGATGAAAGGGTACATCTAACTTATCCAGGTTAGTGAAGCTGAAACACCTCATTTCTCCCAGCTATTTTACAGAATTTTTTGAAATATGATTTTTAACACACATCCCTATGGGGAAATATTTATGGGTGTGAGCCTTTAAAGTCCATTGTATCGAGTAGGTGGAGGGTCATAGCGCCATCTATCTTCTTTGCTAGATGAAAGAATAGCACTGAGAAATGCAAGATTCTATCAACGCAGGTGCATCTCGTTGAGTTTTTCTTTCAGTGTTTTACTTTCTAGCAGACAGACTTATAATAATAGGCTATAAGTAGTTTTGATGTTTGATTGTTTGTTGGTTTGTTGGTTGATGTTTTGGCTGGTTGATTAGTGTTTTTACAAACAGTTACAAAATCGACTGTATTAAGAATTCAATAAATTGTTGTTCAAAGTTTCACTCCAAAACTGTCACTAAAGTCACTGATGTGATACGTCACACTCCTCCAATTTCGTATTTTGTCTGAAATCCTTATGCTCAGAGTTATAATTACCCCATGCAAACAAATACCGAGTAGTGTATGTTTGCTTTTTTTAAATCTGAAGTATTCAAAAAAAAAAACCCTGAATTTTGCTCTAATGACCCATTATCATTTTATACTCATTTCGAATCAACTGCCAACTGGCTTCTTACCCAACGTGTTTAGCAAATGATTAAATAGAAATGTATGTACTGTATATCAACTGTCCTTGAAAGGTTCAATTTCATGCTAGTTGAATTTCGGGCTAGT
Source organism: Diadema antillarum (assembly GCF_040938485.1). Lineage (NCBI taxonomy): Eukaryota > Metazoa > Echinodermata > Echinoidea > Diadematoida > Diadematidae > Diadema > Diadema antillarum. The sequence continues at coordinate 168,996 of NW_027272424.1, read as the reverse complement.
ATGATTACTCCTGTTGTGAATTTTCCCCCAAAACGGAAACTAAAGTCATGTATTTGATGTACAGCATTTCTTTTTCTTGTCCCAAATTGCTTACAGAGTGCATAGAACTCGTCCATATATACACTCTTCACCGATATCCACCTGTGTGTATTCCTTAGATCGTTTCGTTTGCCCTATTACTCATAATGTGTTAAACATACTCTTGTCAAGACGTTATGGAATCCAAATAACACTCATTCTTTGTACAGCTTTTCAGGGTCTGTACCCTTCCATTGAAGGTCAAGGTGTTTTTTTGAAACCCATTCCACTCCCCCACGGGTATTCACACACTATAAGACTCGTCTATTTTATGGATGTATATGTGTACCCCCAATTTGATTCAACTTTTAATTTTCCAAATACTCATAAAGTTTTCAGTTGTATTTGTTTCCACAATGCCATTAATTTTTTTTTATCATATAGTACTTATTTCAACCCAAACTAGAATAAGACCAGAGGGTCATTACGTGTACGCTCTCTTTGTTCATCCCTTACACCCCCACATTATATGAGGGCAGTCATCTCAACCACTTACCTTATAGCCAGATCAGCGAACTTCAATCTCCATTTTGATCCATCGTGTATACCCCTCCCTGTTATGTAACATTGTGCTTTGCGTATGAATTGTTTTCACATTTTTTTCTACTTGTTGTGTAACATGACGCGTGAACTGTTTTCATGCACATTTTTCCCTTCCTTTGCTAGACAAAACCCGGTAAAACTTGGCCGAGAAGGTCGTTTGTCTGCTCTGGTTGTTCGCAAGTTCACTTACCCTCTCTTTTAAAAGCTGAATTGTATGAGTGTTTAAACAGCCTTGGCGTTTTACATGCTGATTTTTCATCACATGCCTAAGAAATATTTGTCTATCCCACCTCCGCCCTTTCCCCCCTCCTCATCAAACACTTTTATTCTTCTTCTCTCCCTTTTTTTTTATATACGTGAGTGCTTAGAAGTCCACTGTTTTTCCACACCTTGCCAAACAATATAAGTTACACATGCAATCAGTGCGTTTAACTCCGGGACGATTGAATCGGGAGCGGAGGTGCAGGATATACAGTACATCCTTTTCCGAACAATAGGCCGGTTTATTCATGCATCCAAAGGTATTTGACGCTTCCCCTGAGACTTTCGAATGATCTGTTGTTGTTTTTGTTCCGTGTCACCTTTTGTAAGTATTATATTCAGCTCGCATACAGCTGTTGCCCTGTCTGCCCCTGCGAGGGTTATCAGTATAGTACGGACATGTTCACTCATTTCAGCAGTTGTCCGACATGCGTTATGTCAGCAAATTAACTTAAATCTGTTTCATTCGTGCACTGGTATTCACACGTTGCAAGACTTTGCTATTAATATTCTATGTACATTGGATTATAATGTACCCCAATTTGGATTCAACTTGTCGTCATCCCAATACTTACAATGTTTTCAGAGGTATTCGTTTTCAAAATGCCCATGGATTTTTTAATCATGTGTATAACCCAGTTTCAACCAGAGCTATGATAAAACCAGAGGGTCATTATGTGTATCCTCTTTTTACTCATTCCGTACACCCCCCCCCCACCAATTGAGGGCAGTCACCTCAGCCACTTACCTTTATAACCAGATCAACTAAGTTCAATCTTCATTTTGATCCGTCCTGTATACCCCTCCCTGTTATGTAACATTGCGCTCTGCGCATGAACTGTATTCACATTTTTCTACTTTGATAACATGACGCGTGAACTGTTTTCACGTTTTTTCTATTCTTTTGTAAGACATTGCCTTGTAAAACTTGGCCGAGAAGGTTGTTCGCAAGTTCATTTTCCCTGTCTTTTAAGAGCTGAATTGTATGTGTGTTTAAACAGTCTCAGCGTTTCACATGTTGACTGAACAACTCATGCCTACGAAATAATTGTCTGTCCCACCTCCGCCCTCTTCACGCTCCTCATCAAACACTTTGGTTTTTGTTTGTTTGATTGTTTTTTGCTCTTGTTTTTTGGCTCTTTTTTCATAAGTGAGCGCCTAGTATTCGATTGTTTTTCCCCACTTTGTCAAATAATACAAGTTATATATGCAATCGGTACGTTTAACCCCAGGACGGTTGAATCGGGAGCGGAGGTGGGACATACAGTACATCTTTTTCCGAACAATAGACCGGTTTATTTATTTATGCATCCAGTAATGTACGAATAACGCTTTTCCTGAGACTATGGAATGATCTGTTGTTGTTGTTTCTCATCACCTTTTGTAAGTCTGGCATTCAGTTCGCATACAGCTGTTACCCCGTCTGCCCCTGCGAGGGTTATCATTATTATCATTATAGCACGTTCATGTTTACTCATTTCAGCAGTATTGTCCGACATGCGTAATGTCAGCAAATTAACGTGAACCTGTTCCACTCACGTATTGGTATTCACATAATATAAGACACATTTAATGATATATAGGTACATGTGTATCCCAATTTGAATTCAACTTGTCGTTATACTCATAATGTTTTCAGTGGTATTCTTTTTCACAATGTCCAATGTCCAATCGAGGGCAGTCACCTCAGCTACTTACCAGTACTTCAGATTAGCTACAATTTCAATCTACATTCTGATCCGACCAGTCCTGTATACCCCCGTGTATATCCCTGTGTATATTATACTCCTCCTTGTTTTGTGACAGTGCACGTGGACTGTTTTCACATTTTTTTTCCTCATTTTTCTGCCTGTCATGTAACATGACGCATTTGTTTTCTCTCTTATTCTGTAAGTCAATGCCGGGTGTAACTTGACGGTCGTTAGCCTGCCTTGGTTGCACGAAAATTCAACCACCCAGTAAAAACTGAATTGTATGTGCTTAAACAGCCTTAGCATTTTTCTTGCTGATTTTTTCAACACATGCCTATGAAATACTTGTCTGACCCACCTTCGCCTTCTTCACCCTCCTCATCAAAACACTCTGTTTGTTTGATTATTTTTTGCTCCTTTTACACGCGAGTGCGTTTAATTCCACTATTTTTCCCATCTTGTCAATCATTACAAATTAAACTGTAGTTTTTGTACACATGCAATCAGTGCGTTGAACACCGGGAGGGGGTGGAATCGGGAGCGAGGGTGAGATATACAGAATGAATTTACAGATGTTTTTTTTTTTTTTTCATCCTACAAATCAATAATTTTTTTAGACAATATTCATAACTATTTCCTACAAACAGCAAATCTGTTCAAATTCGGGAGCTATTTCTATGTCCGTTTACATGCTTTGTACTGGTCCAGTCAAAGTTCTCCTACAGACTTTGACTGATTGTGTGTACGCTTTCTACCTATATTGTTTATGTAATTTATGTTCTTTTCCTATGCTGTTTATGTAATTTATGTTCTTTTCCTATGCTGTTTATGTATTTTATGTTTTTGTATATGTTGCCAGAAATCTATCTCCATGTGAATTTGCCTACTCGCTGTACTATCCGTGAACCCGGGGCTGTTAGTGCTTCCCTTGTGCCATTATATTTCATTCCTTTACAAACTCATCAGTTGACATGCCTTCATATACTTTATGACTCTCCTTATGGCTAATCGACTCAATGCAGCATTTGATTCCCTTGATGATGATGAACTCTTTGATTTGTTTAGACGCTTCCCTTCGGAATTAAGTCGTACTCAGTTACATTCGTCTGCTTTTTTTGATAATTTTATTGCCAACAATGTTAACGCATCTTCAAAAGATTTATATAATGCTTTTGATTTTGAACATGACTTAACTCCAACTCCTTCTAAGTATGTCACTGTTGATCAATTCAAAGATTTTACAAAGAGTTTTTCACAATGCACTTTTTCTATGTTACATCTGAATATAAGGAGTATTAATAAACATTTTGATGAATTACAGATATTATTAGATAACCAAAATAAACATCAAATTTCAGTGATAGGCTTAACTGAAACATGGTTATCATCTGATGATAATTTGCCGTATGCATTAAATGGTTATGATTTTATTGTTAATAACAGAGGGAACAGGACGGGTGGTGGAGTTGCGTTATATTTATCTCAAAAATTTGAATATGGTGTTTGTGATGAATTCAATATCATGAATGATATTTTAGAGTCCCTGTTTGTGGAAATAATCATTCCGCAAAGTAAAAACATTATGATTGGTATTGTTTATAGACCCCCAAGTTCAAGTCCTAAAGATTTTTTGGATTGTATATCAAACTTATTAAAAAAACCCCATTTTATTAATAAAAATATTTTCATAATGGGTGATTTTAACATTGATTTGGTTAAGAATGATGATAATACATCTCAAGAATTTCTTGAAATGTTTTTGTCAGCTTCTTTTTTGCCATTAATTTCGAAGCCAACTCGTGTTACAAATCATTCCGCCACCCTCCTTGATAATATTTTTACTAATTCCGTGCAGATTTTAAATTCTTCCATAATTTTATCTGATATTACTGATCATTTCCCCATTATAGCATGTTTTGACCTTAAACATTGTGTTGATAAGTTTCATTCTTTTTCATCCAGACGTAGAGCTACACCAGAAAATTTGGCTAGTCTTGGTGCTAACCTAGACAGGGCTGATTGGTCTAGTGTTTATGATAATGATGATATAAATGTATCGTTTGAGAATTTTTCAGGGATAATTAATAGACATTTAGATGAATATATTCCCAGATTAAAAGAAAAGTCAGTTAATTATAAAACGTCCCCCAAATTACCATGGATTACAAAATCTCTTCTTCGTTCAATAAATAGGAAAAATAGGTTATATTATAAATTCAAAATGAAAAAAACTGAGAAGTTAAAATATAAATACACGTCGTATAAAAATATTTTAACGAAGATTATACGGTTGGAAAAGAGAAAATATTATATGATTCAGTTAGAAAAATATAAACATGATATGAAAAATACATGGAAGGTGTTGAAGCAGGCTATGAATGTATCAAAAAAGAAATCAGAAATTATAAAAATAAGACATGATAATAAAGTTTTTGAAGATCCTAATGATATAGTCAATATTTTTAACTCTTATTATTCAATGATTGGAGAGACTTTGGCAGAAAAAATACCGCAGTCAAATATACATTTTTCTGAATTTTTAGGTCAATCCAATTCCAGTTCTATTTTTTTTGTTCCAACAACAAAATATGAAATAATAGATATTGTTACCGCAATGAATAACAAGCGAAGTGCCGGTTATGACGACATCAGTAATTTTATTTTAAAGGGGATTATATCTTCAATTGCTGACCCACTTTCATATATTTTCAATAAATCCTTATCAAGTGGTGTTTTTCCTGATTTTATGAAAATAGCCAAGGTTTTCCCTTTATTTAAAAAAGGAGATGATTCTGATATATGTAATTATAGACCTATTTCTTTGCTTTCATCTTTATCTAAAATATTGGAAAAATTGATATTTACGAGAACAATTAATTTTTTGAATTTGCATAATGTTTTTACAAATTCTCAATTTGGGTTCCGTCAGAAACATAGCACCATTCATGCTCTTTTAAAGTTTATTGACCACGCTGCGCACACAATTGATAATCATTCTCATCTTATTGGTATCTTCCTGGACTTCTCCAAGGCCTTCGATACAATTAATCATGAAATATTACTTTATAAACTGTTTCATTATGGAATACGCGGGAAGGCCTTGGAGTGGTTCAGGAGTTACCTACAAAACCGAAAACAATATGTATCTCTGAACGAGTACAGCTCGAGTTTAGAATTCATTAAATGTGGCGTCCCACAGGGTAGTTTATTAGGACCTTTACTTTTTATCATTTATATTAATGATTTTTGTAGATCATCTGACATACTCTCATTTATACTTTTTGCTGACGATTCAAATATTTTCTTTTCTCACCAAAATCCAGATACTCTTGTACGCATAGTTAATTCCGAATTGAAAAAAGTAACTCAGTGGATAAGAGCTAATAAATTATCTCTTAATCTTCAGAAAACTAAGTATATGTTTTGTAGTAATTCTTTAGAAGATTTAGACACAGGTATTGTTCTTGATAACACTTTGTTAGAACGAGTTCCTCATATAAAATTCCTTGGTATCACAGTGGATGATAAACTTTCGTGGAGGCCGCATATTACTAATATTAGTACAATAATTTCACGCAATATTGGTATTATTAATAGACTCAAGTTTCATATTCCATTGTCCTCTTTGTTGACGTTGTATTTTTCTCTAATTTTACCTTATCTTAATTACGGACTCCTAGCGTGGGGTAGTGCCCATCAAAACTTACTAGATAAATTACTTTTGTTACAAAAAAAGGTTATTCGTATTATTTGTGGCGTCTCGCCACGTTCCCATACAGAGCCATTATTTATTAAACATGAGATTTTGAAAATTAAAGATTTGTATTTTTTTCAACTTGGTCAGTTTATGTTTAACTACAATGTAAATGCACTTCCCAGTATTTTCAATTCAATGTTCCCACGGAACCAGTCTTTTCATGATTATCCCACTAGACAATCTAATGAGTTTCATTTACCCCTCCTGAGAACTTTATTGGCTCAGAATACATTTATATACACTGGTCCTAGATTTTGGAACTCACTGAGCTGTGAAATAAAAAATTCCCCATCTTTGTATTCTTTTAAGCGCAAGTTGAAACTTTTTTTATTAAATCCTCCCTGACATGTTTTTTTTTTCATTAACAGCTATAGTTTTTGTTAACCTCAGAGTTCATCATCCACCCACCAATCATTCAAACACTGAATTTATTATTACGTAAAGAAGTAGCCATTACAATCCTTGCTCAGCTGCATGCAGCACCAACTCTATGAAGCACATTCTCTACCATCCTCTGTTCCATTTCCCTTATTCAGCGTGTAGGTATTCTCTCATTCTCTCTTTTCTTCTTTCTTTCCTTCCATATTTTTCATCTATTCTGGCAAGTTGTGTCATGTTGTTGCGTTTCTTCTGTTTTGTCCCGTCCTGTCGTATATTATATTCGTCACAAGTGTTTGTAAATAAGTAATTTATAGGTTTTATGAGTGGTTCACAATCTACAAGCTTTGCTTTTTAGTGGACCTCTCTATTCTTTCTTCCTTTTTTTTTCAACTGAAGCATGACTTTGTATTATTTTTTTTTGCCAGTATGCGCTCCTATGTTTATTGATACCATTTATTAATTAAGACAAATGTTCTTTGTTTATGATGTAAAACCTGATTTATCTTGTGTTATGTTTTTGTTGAAAAAGAAAAAAGAAGAAGAATGAAAATAAATGAATTGAATTGAATTGAATTGAATTGAATTTTACTTTGAGCTGTTTTATGAGAAGAATACGGATCGTGTCACAGACAATAAGTTATTGTCAACCCACAGGCAAAGTGCAATGTCATCACTGGTTCATCCGCCAAGACATAAAAGGCAAAGAAAATTATAAATGCATCAGATTATTATGAATATGTCTGTTTTAGAATACTGAACCCATTTTCTTCGTTAATGACGTCAATATGTGACTTTCTCTAACACAAGAACTGTCATAGTCATGTTCATCATGTGACAGAGGATTTTGAGCATCATAAAAATTGCACGTTTACAATTCAGGCAGCGGGTAAACATTCGTGAAATCGTAAACAGGGCACCATGATTATGACAGGTTACTGATGATGCTACTGTACTGGGCTGAACATAATTTTCATTCAAAGGGAAGACTCAAAGCACATTTTATGAGACTATAAGCTGAGGGCGCTATTTTATGTGGGGCGTGTTTGAGACATCAATCAAAGCAACCACACAAGTCTGGTTGAATCAGATATCAGATGTGAATTTTATGTGCTGCCAGAAATGACACCTCTTCACTTTTGATTTATACTGCCTGTCCGTTCAATGCCTACGGAATGTTTGTCATAGGAGGAAATTATATTTGGAAAAAAAACACGATATAAATTTCATGAGAACCACAAAGAAGTAAGTGAAACTAAAAAAGAAAGAAAAAAAAGTATGTTTGGAGTGTAATCTCTACGATATAATTGAAATAAGACGCTTGGACACTTACGCTGATGCATTTTGGTAGCAGAACTCTGTTCTATATTCCAAAAGAATTACGATTTTGAGAAGTATATTTAGTATTGTATCCCTATCAAACTCAAGTCCAAGTAAGCATGTTCGTAGATTTAAAGTACCTGTTTATTCTGATTAATATCTGTAATGTATACAAATGTATGCGTGCATAGATAGAAAGAAAATACCGAGTAGTCAATCTAAAAACATGCAATTATTAGAATACTCTTGTTGAACCCTTTAATGCGCACCAGTATTCATTTTAATTTTAAATGACCTGCATTCTTTTCATCCGTCCTTAGTCCTTTATTCCGAAATATTCTTTTGTAGACACAATTCTACATGTATTGTATACATTGTGTTACAATTGTGTATAGATAGCCATTTGTGTTGAATCTTTATAAGATTATCAAGTCCTTTCTTTTCTCATTCTGTAGTTGTTGTTTTTAATCTCGTGATGACATAATTTTTTTTGTTTGAGGGCACCACAGTATACAAGCTTTTCTCTCTGACGAGTCTCTTCATTTCCCTAGAACAGTTTAAATTGTTATTATTATTAGAAGAAGAAGAAACGAACCCCTGCATGAAAATTAACCTCATTTCCTTACATTATACAAAATTACATTTCATTAATTTTAGTTTTTATATTATTGTAGTTCAGCTAAAAATGAACGACAGACACTGTGTGAATTTCTAAATATTATTTATCACTTCGTACGTAATGACTGAAATGAACGGCATTTTTGGAAGTATAATTCCATCAATCTATATTAATGATGGGATAATAGTAAGAAGAATGTTGGGATACCATACTGTATTTGCATATCATTAAACATCAAAGATTTAGTTTCAAGACAGTTTAAATTTGGCAGATTCCAATTTCATTGACATTTCCTAGAAGTAATTGAATTGACAGTTGTGGACATCAAGATGGCTTGTATTGTCATATTCATGCCACGTACGTTAAACTCATTGTCTGCTATAATCGGCGCGTCTGTCATGTCTGTCTGGTTAGATTGTATATTTAGTGATGTAGAGACTCTCAAGAGCTTATTTAGTGCTAAAGCTGTTGAAATGCAAAAATAAAGCGTTCTTTGAGATATTGCTTAGTCTATTGATAATCTCTTGGTTAAGCTATTACCTGTGTTTTCTGTTCCTTTACTTTATGATAGCTATCAACGAACTGGGCACTCCTTTTCTGTCATCTTAAATTCAGCAAGGCAAACATCTGCCAAGAGGTTTTGGTTTTTTTTTAAACTCTTTTATTAAAACTTCAAAGTTCTTCCTTAAATTTCTGTTTCAGGTCATGAGAAATGAGAAAATTCTAGAGAGCTGTTGTGATATAGCCTAGGAAATAGTAAGGTGGGGGTGGGGAGCTAGGGATGACTAAAATTGAATTGCCGTGACGTCGTTACGATCACGTAGAAATGTATCAGAGTGCGCTGGACTGTAAACATGTACGAGCGCCTTGGGAAATTTCGCAAAGTGAAATATTCCACTTTCGCTCTTTCTTTTTCAATTTTGTCGTCTGCGCTCAATTATTCATAGGCTGTTTAGGATATAATAATGGCGGGAATTTGAGAACGAAAATGTAAGGGACTCCTTGGTGTGAGTGGATGGGTCCCTTAAAACGTGTGATGGTGATAATGATGTTCTAGGATTTCCAACGAGTATGATTGCCCTATTAAATTTTATTACTTCTAAAGATTGTTTATGGAATCGGTAGAATAGTCGCACCAAGTATCGATGGCAAAGCTAGTTACTCGCAATAAGTGACCTTTTGTTCACACCAAGGCACATTCGGTTCGAACTTATGCATGTAATAGTGTTAATGTTTTTCCACATAATTTTAGGCAGTTTGCTTGGTACTCAATACAGGTATCATATGCATGTATGTTTCATATAATTCATCACAAATTCATCCTAATTTACACCATCAATGTCAACAAGTTATACTGGTAAACGATAAACTGCACCGACAACATTACTCAGAGCTGCCGGTTCAACCACTTGAAATACATCATTTCAATAAACAATTGATAAATTGAGATTATCAAAAGTAAAAATAAACTTACGTAATATGTGATATCAATATCTATTCATAAAAAAACAAGTAAGAAGAGAAAAATTACATAAAGGACAGTTTTTGTTTGATAGATTCAGTTTCTTTTATTACAAAAAGTGATGCAATACTCAGTTTACCATCGGTATATTCATTAAAAAGCAATATAATTCATGAAAAAAATGTGCTGAATTGTAGGCGTATAGCAAGTTGGAAAAAAATAAGGTAGGATAGTTGTTCATAAAGTACATAAAATTCTTCACACAAAGGAACAAAAAAAGGAACAAAGGAACATAAATCTATCAATTGAAAAGAAGGGTTTTTTTTCTTTTTGCTTCGCAACACGAGATGTATATTGTTCTGATGAGCTCAATGATTTTGTGAACATGATTAGTGTATAGTATGTTATTTGGTTGCGAACAATCTACAACTAATTGTAAGTAACATAATTATCATAATAAGAAAAGAAGATTATAATAGTTAGAGATATTCAACTTTTGCTGTTCAAAATTTCTTATCACTTTTTCCATTTTTAATGAATACTATGCCAGAAAAGAGGGTTTATCTTTGGAATTTAATAGTCGGATGACTTCAGATAAGCATGATTTTGGGAAAATAGGACAATATTCAATTCTACCTCAACTTGATTAAAGGTCCTCTCTTCTTCTGTCTTGCTATTTTTCTGCTAAAGTCCATACTATTACACGAAAGAAGAATATCGTCTTGTAAAGATCTTACTTCAAATATTGAAACTCATCTCACTCGTATCCGAAAGGTATATTACATCTTTTCAATTCTTTTTTTCTTTTCATTGCTTTACTTGATCAAAGAGAATGGCGAATCTCACTCTGAGATATATGCAGGTTAAGATTATGCAGGTGTAACCCTTAACCGAGTTGTATAACCCGTTGGCCCGGAAGTTACGGCCAGACTGGTAACCAGAATTCGCCTTACATGAGAATGATCCAAATAAGCCAGCTTCGAGCACCATGCAACCATTCAATTTCCTGGCGACACACTTTCCCCCCATTGTCATTTGCTGTCATCCTCATTTTCTCCCCCTCTCATTCCTTCATCTCCACAGCTCTTGAAATACCGCTCCTATTATGTAAAATGTTCTTCTACGGGACTCAACGCGTGCACCTGTACTCGACCTACATCGGCCATTTAAATAGATCGGCATCTTTTCGCGAAGTCCCGGCCGACAGAACGGACTCTTCAATAACACCTTTGAAAACCAGTGATAACTTTATGATAAAGCGCCACCAGCGATATCAGGCCGAATACACATTTTGTTGTTGTTGTTGTTGTTGTTGTTTGTTTGTTTGTTTGGGGTGGTTTTTTTTTTTTTGGTCGTTTGTTTGCTCGTTTGTTTGTAATTTTGCATGTTTGTTTGTTTCCTTCTAAAGCTTTGTCATTTCAACATTTACCGAGACGTCTGGGATAGCTTCTTTTTTACAAGCTGTGTTTTACTGGATTGCTCATTTTCCACCGAAAGGCATCGACTTTCGAATACTGCGATATAGAATCTACGCAAATCAGGAGTAGAGCACATATATTTGTCGATTCATTCCATGATAATGTGTCAAATTCTATGTATTGTCTTATGTTAATTGCTCGTACATTTTTATTTCTTCAGTGTCTTGCTTCCTTTTTTCATTTTTTTTCTTTTTTGTTCCATTTTTCATGATAAATGGATGTGCAAAGTGCATAGTCATCAAATTGTCAGACATAAGTCACTCAAAGTGGTAGAAAGAACATCACACAAACACACAGACATATACACTTTTTTTGTTTTATGATAGTCTTTATTTGAATTTCATTCAATATCAGGTCCATGTTAAAAAAAAAATGTATGGACAAAAATAAGCAGCTGTATGCTTCTCTCTTGTGCTGCTAAATCATTTTTTTTCAACATACGGTATTTTGGTGGGTTTTTTTTTCCAATCACACCATGTATACACACACGCGCGCACGCACACACACACACACACACATACACACACACACACACACAAGGAAGGAGACAGAGAGAGAGAGAGAGAGAGAGAGAGAAAGAATAGGAATGGACAGGGTCCATTTTAAAGGGCAGTCGTTATCTCCCTGCACTGAACATAATAACGGCAACCAACTCAGTACTTAAGCTGTATACCACTCATGTGTATTTACGTGCCACAGTCAGAGTGACGAAAACGCGTCTTTCCATTAAAACACGCCTCTAATGAGGGTAGGAATTTGCCGCCTTCAAAATGGGTTAATTACAAGCAGTAAAAGGCAAATTCTTTATTCAGTCTGATTCTGCCTAGCTTATATTTGGCCAATTCAAGGCACATCGAAGGCAATATTCTCAAAATAAATATTACGTGTATTTCCTTCTCTATACGTGACACATTATCAATCTGATATCGGTAATAACGAGCCAGTTTTAGTAGTAGCAGTATAATACCAGCAGTATGGAGTGGCGGTAGAACGTAGTAGCCTGCAGTCTTTGTGTAATATTTGGCGCAGCAGCAGAAGTGGCGGTAGATCCAGTAATCATGGTAGTCACATGTATCTGTTTTGGATATCGGACGGAAAGTCAGCGCTCATATAGCATCTTGTCATAGTATATCCACAACAATTAGAAATAAACACTTTTGAGATCATGTTAATTACAGAGATGTGCCAACGCTTCATAAAGGATAGTGTTTCTATTAACTGCTGCTACGACTCCTTCATTGCCTTTACTTAAATCTCTTACAAGAACTGCTACATAATTAATTCTATATAATATGGTTAATACTACTCTCCTTTATATCATCATAATATTTATCATCATCAATGTTGTTATCATTATTGTTACCAGCTATAAGTAGCACATCAAGGTATCATATTTACTCCCACATTGTTCAGATTATGATGTACCCGACATCTTATCAAAAATAGGAAGAGAAAGAGAAAAAGTAAAAAACAAAAATAAAAAGGGGAAATCAAATCTAAAGGAGCAATGGTAGACATGGTGGTATGTATTCCAAAAATAAATGAATAGAGTGGAGGCGAAATGGGGGTAAACCAAATGGTGTCAAAACAGGCGTGACTAATGGGCGAGGATTCCAGTAAGTCGGCATCTACTGCTGATGAGCAAGGCTTAGCCCCAGGCATGATTCACACTTCTGGACATGCCAGTCCAGAGAAAAAACGATTTCCGTTAAAATTCATAGGAGGGAGGGAAGAAGACAAAAATACTAGTAGAGAAAGGAAGAATAGTTCAACACAAAACCCGCCCGAGAAAAAAAAAGAAAAAAAGAAAGAAAGAAAGAAAGAAAGAAAGAAAGAAAGAAAGAGAGAAAGAGAGAAAAACCAGAGTGGCGTAATTCCCCTTGCAATTTGAAATCGCGTTTTAGGTGAGATAAGTCTTTCATGGCCATCGGCAACAAGTTTGTGTACAATGTCAATGTCACAACGTTTATAACTGACTTGACTTAGCTCGCATGATTAGACTTTATGTCGAATGCGACAACATTATTTTGTGTGTCGCAATCCTCACGAAGTCCTGGGAGCTAACTGCGTAGTAACTCTGCTCAGATTCGCAGTAGGCCTTAGACGTGGGTCATTTTCATACCAGTACCTTTCTCTGCAGTGTATAGTAATTTGGAGGTACTATAGGCACTAATCAATTTAGCATGGCAATAATGTTGTTAGTGTTGATGTTGATACGCACTTCTGTCACTATTTCCTTTATATCTGCTCCTTTCGTTATTTCATGTATGAGAATAGCTACACAAACTTTTATCATTATTGCAGTTGTTTATTGCATACGTTTTTATTTCAGTGAATATCTTTATTATCCTCATCATTATTGGATTCATCAGCGTTTGAAAAAAAATATTGAAGGAGTGAATGAATGAATCATTCCAATCATTATCATAGTCGTCGTATGTAACTGTTGAGATTACTAATTACTATATTTTTTGTTTAATACCATGACTGTGACGAAAACGCCAATATATATATGATATTCAATATATATATATATATATATAATTCAAACGTCTCGCGAGACTCCTGAAGAAGATGGAGGCCACCAAAAATTTGAGTACAATAAACTCATTCTTTATTGGCAAAATAATGCATTACTTGTGTGTGTATATATATATATATAGATATATACAGATGTATATATATATATATACAGTACTCTCTGCATCACACAAGCCTCAAAGTATCATATAAGATCATGTTTGTAATACATCTAGCTATACAACGCGAAAGTTCTAAGTTTCCACAAAATATTGTCAACGGTATTGTAATAACCTGAAGTCGAGTGTGAGTATATTGCAAGGCAAATTATTGATGGTTGGTTAAATACTGTCTTGTTTGAGTGTCTTGACGTTTAATTTTCGTCAGTCCGAAGATTAAACATCTACAATCGTATGACATATCCAAGTTTAATACTGAAAGCTCTGTGAAATGGTGTGATGTATGAAGGGACTTGTCTTCAGTGCATGTCCACAAAAAAAAAGTCATCTGTTTCTGTTTGAGATAACTAACGATTGTTTACAAACGCTTATTGCAACTCTGTAGATAATATGATGAGGGAACACAATTTCTAAAAGCACAAAAGCTCTCGCATTTATCGCGTGGTGAACCACTCGCCGTTGAAGTTATTACGCAGTCTGTTTGCAGAAGATGTTATCACACGGAAAGGATTTTTTTAAGTATTCAGGAGGACCTGCTGATCTCTACCAGTCTGAAGGTGCATGCTATAGAAGCTATATTGTACGTATTACTATAGTGCGTGAATATATATTCATAATAGGTCTATAGCTGCATGTTCTTGTTTTGTAATTGCTTTGTGAATATACAGTAATACAAACACGCGCGCGCATTCGCACACACACACATACACACACTAAAATTGCTATGTGCAGGTTCTACATAATATTATGTTAATGTATACACGGTATATACATCATAAAAATACATTTGTCAACCAAAGCCTTGAAGAAGAGGGAGGCACCCGAAAACTCAGCAATGAAAGTAAGTTGTTGGCAAAAATGCATTAATCGTTTTCCTCTTGACAATGATATCATGTATATCATACATTACGTATACACATAATACTTAATATACTCTGAGTATTATGTTTGTTTACAAAATACATTCTGGTGTGTGTACGTTCTATAAACCAAGTGTTCTTTTTCTTTTTTTTTT
The DNA here is from genome assembly GCF_040938485.1 of Diadema antillarum. Taxonomy (NCBI): domain Eukaryota; kingdom Metazoa; phylum Echinodermata; class Echinoidea; order Diadematoida; family Diadematidae; genus Diadema; species Diadema antillarum. Next base: position 153,695 of record NW_027272424.1, on the reverse strand, counting down.
TCTTTTTCCAGCTCCATTCAGTCCGCATGGTTCACGTGCGTTCAATCAAGACTGCGCTTGCAGACGTCTTGTCCCTACGGCAAGGTCAATGTTATCACCAGTGCAGTGGATGAACAACAGAATAATTCGTTTTTAAGTCGATTGGTAGGCATGGTGATGTACATAATGACTGCTGCAAAAGGAAAATAATGGCAAGAAAGTGCTGCAACTCCGCCCTCACAGAATTTGCCGATTCACTGAAATATTTGCGAAGAGAGAGTGTTTGAATCAAAGCCGTGTGAACGGCGAGTACAATGCCAATCCTCCGGTAGTGAGGGAAATGAATTTGCTTTAAACGAATCAAAACGGAAATGAATACAGGTGTTTTCGCGTTGCATGACGTCATTGCCGACAATGTGAGGAAGTGAGGGAAGTCTTGGTGGGAAAAAGACGGAAAGACAGATAGACAGAAAAAAAAACAGAGGGAGAGAACAGTGTGTATAGGAAAATGCTGGCGAGGTGTGAAAACGAGAGAACAGAATTACCCGGGAGTGTGTTTAATTACCCCGAGGGTTAGTGTAATGGATGTTGTACCAGCCAGATTCCTGATGTAATAAATATTGAGAGTCTTACTCGAGGCTTGCGAGGAAGGAGGGGAAAAATGGGGCATCTCTGCACGACATTATTTTGCCTTCTCAGCGACTCTGCGTGAATTGGCGGAAAGTAGAGTTAGTGGCAGCTGCTCCACGTAAAATGGCTGATGAGATTTTCGTGCGGGCGCGCTCGGTCGCACAAGATTTCTGTCTGTGAAGGAGTTCAAGCCGCTGTATCCCGTAAGGCATTTCGAGCGTGCGCCGCACGCGCCGATGCAGTCTCCATCCGCCCGTTCTCTTTTGGTGACATTTTATTAGTTCCTCTTCAAGCAAGGTCGAGAGCTTGCAGTCTGTAAATTGATGGTGCTTTTAATGGGATGGGGGAGCATTGCACGTCGCGTGGCTGGTGCTGTCTGAGAGACACACGGCGGGGAATTGGCGGCTGTCTGAGTGTTTTGGTATCGCGACAGTCAGCCTGATTTGGACGTCCGTTTGAAAAGAGCGAATCGTAACGGGATAGAAATTATTGCTTTCCTCACAGGACATGGAGAAAGAGAAGGGAGAGACTAACCTTCCTGTTTTATCACTGTTATCCATTCTGAATTGAATATAAATATAGTTTCGTCGATTAGTTTGGTTCATTTTTTATGCATTGAATTCACCATTTTCAATTACACTTAGCATATGTTTCTACCAGGGACCGTGTACGAAACCAACCAGCCAGCGCTTGTTCTTAACTTTTAGATGAGTTTCATTTCACTACAGATATATCGATTATCATCAAGTCGATTCTGCCCAGAATTCCGCATCTCCGAAGTTGGCTTCGAGTGATTGTCTGCTTCATCTACCTATGAAAGTTGGTCCCAGGTCCCAAGCATGGACCCTCGCATTGGCCTAATCGTCGACGGCATCATCGGGGCATGTCGCGCTGGATGGCGACGTCTGGTAGGACATCGTGACGCCGACACGATTCCGATCATAAGCTGTGACGGTGGTCGCGACGTTGACGACCACACGGCGAGCGATGGCGTTAGCACCCAAAGAAAGAATTTCTTTCGACTGGCGCGGCTCAGCGGAACGGTGTGCGGCATCGAGTTCTGCTACGCCGCCGAAACGGCATTCGTGACTCCGGTCCTGCTCCGCATCGGCATCCCCCAGCGGTTCATGACCATGATCTGGTGCTTGAGTCCCCTGGTCGGATTCTTCGTCATGCCCCTCCTTGGGTCGGCCAGCGACAGGTGCGCGTCGAGTCTCGGGCGACGACGCCCTTTCATCTTACTCTTGTCGGCCATCATATTTGTAGGACTGCTCTTGGTTCCTAACGGATACAGATTCGGTCTAACCGTCTGTGGGCACGAATCTTCCAGCACGGAGTACTACGTGGAGGACTCAACTGGTGTGACTGATTACCTAACGACCACACCCGAAGATGAAACTCCAGCCACAGAAGCATCCTACTTTTACCCGGCCTACGATAACTCGTCATATCAGGATGAGGCAATGACGGAAAATAGTCTCAATTCGTCTTGGGAAACTACCACGTCATGGTCGGAGACCGTGCACATCGTGTCCGGGCACGCATGTGGCGTAATTTTCACCATCATAGGCGTGGTCTTTCTGGATTTTAGTTGCGACGCTTGTCAGTCCCCTAGCCGCGCCTATCTGATCGACGTGACACACCCTTCTGACCACGCACGAGGCTTGGCTACCTTCAGTTTCATGGCTGGCTTCGGAGGAGCGGCCGGATACCTCATCGGGGGAATTCCCTGGGGCCATGGGTCAGGGACAGCCGTAGTTGGAGCTCATGTCAGGTTAGAAAACACTCACATATATAAAAAGAAAATAACACTCAAAAACTTGTTTTCAAATAAATTGGCATTTGACCTTTGATCATAAAGTACTTTATGATCAACAAAGCATATCACTGTTATCGGTGCCTTCTAAATACTTTCAAGCTTAATTTTTCAAGAAATGATATCATAACTTTCCCATACTTTCTTAAATCTCTTTCACGCATTCATCATTGTCGATAAGGAGTAATGTGTCGAGTGATAATTTTACCAGAGTCATAAAAACGACAAGTGGCTGCAGACATTCCGATTTTGTTTATTATTTCTCTCTTTTTGTTGGATTACAGCCTGGGAACACCAAAGCGTGAATAATAAGAAATCTCCGAGGTCAATGCGCCCTTCCTTCTCCTAGGTCTAGTAAAAACGTATTTGTTTAATTCATTCAATTTATTCAAGACCTGTGATATGAAATACTAACAAATATAACCTCTAGCAGTAAAACTGTCTTGCGTCACTCGCTGTCATCCACGGTCACACTATCGTCTTGCAAACACAAACAGACGCCAAAACACACCCAACAAACTAAACTTTACCTACAATTCTATACCGAGTCTTCTAGCTGTCTTATTTCTCGGGGCAAATTGTGAAATAACATTGTGTTTATTTGAGAAAAAATGTATATATATTATGAAAATGTTGAGAGCTTCTTGATGGTGCCGTTGCTTTGGGTCTCCCCCACCCCTCCCCCCCTCCCCCCGCCCACCCATCAAGATCGAGAAATCATAAAATGCAAGTCTCTGGAATACCAAATATAAGATGTTATTTACCTCTCGCACTCTACGAAGATTTGGTACTGTATGAGACTGTATTACCCTCGAAGAGCAAAAGCCGCCGGTGCCCTTGAACATCTAGAGACTTGCACTTTCTCCATTATCTTCTAACTCTTTTCATCCTCTCTACTTTCCCTTTGCCAAGACAACATCTGGGTTTTGATTTCTCTCTCTCTCTGCTACGCCATTTCCTCTTGTTTTCTGTTGATACTCAGGTTTAGGGTGACATGAATTTTCATGGGTCATATTTTACTTTTTACTTGGAACGAATTTTCTCCTGCCTTGTCGTTTTCAAAATGAAGAAGAAAAGAAAGTGGATTTAAGCTAGGGGTATTGGAGTGGTGTACCACCATATCATTGCCAACAGATGCCGGCAAAGTTTCAAGCACTTTAGTAAGCTTTTGTAATGTACAAAACGGGTCTGTGTCATGCTAATAGCTGTCTGTCTCTCTCTCGAAAAAAAAGGAAGGTCGAGTGTGTAAAGCCTCTAGCTTTCTCAAGAAGTTGAAACAGAACTCTCGTGAAGGACCATTGCCCTTCGACTGATGAGAGTGTAGAGGATTGTGATCAGAATTTGGAAAAGAGCGACATTTGTAGTCTCCTCACAAGCTGGTCACTTATTATAAGAGAAGCGTGGCAACTGTAGCCCTGTCGGAGAGAGACGACACGATGGACCATAAATCGATCAGGGAGGTATCTCTGTCCCAACTCCTTGAAGAAAAAATGCATTAGGGGGAGGGTAAGGGTATTGGTACCGATGAAAGGGGGTTACATTGGTCTCGAAAAGCGAGTCCAGTGAGATGAGGAACTGTTAATACCAGCTCCGGGGCCACTTTCTCGAGAGGTTTGCAATCATTATGAGTTGCAAACATCAAGTGTAAGCATTTGAGTTGTTGCTGTAGTGGCAACAATTATTAAATCGTTTACAACAGTCGTTAACATTTCTGTAATATTGACTCCTGGTCCTCTAAGTATAATTCATGTTATGGCATCATTCCTTTCCCCTAACCAGGTACGTCTTTGGTTTGATAACCATCATCTTCGTAGTTGCCGTCCTCCTGACCGTCACTGCCGAGCGAGAGAAGACGCTTTCTGAGATCAATCCCATCGAGACCAAGCGACGTCGGAAGCGAGAAGGAACCTACGGAGGCATGGACGATGACGACGAGGAGCTTGAACTCGGCGTCATCGAGCAGAAGAAGAAGAAGCAGAAGAACTACGGCTCTGGAGAAACAGAGATCATCAGCAACTCGGCTCCGTCTCCTGCAGGGCCAGAGGGAGTGACGACAGGACCGGAAACGGGTAGCTCACATCCGGGAGCAGGTGGCGACGGAGTACCGAATGGAATAAACGGTACAAAAAAGCCAGCGGTGAAAGGTGAGGGTGGAGACGACGAAAGCGACGGGAAAATGCTCGGGATGTACCAGAGCCTTCCCGGCGACTCCACTCAGATGGAGAGCGTGGAGGAACCCAAGGAGACTGCTACCATGGGAACCTACCTCCTCTCCATCGTCTTCATGCCGCCGTCTCTACGCATCCTGTGCTTCACCCATCTCTTGGGATGGATGTCCCTGCTCTGCTACTCCCTCTACTTTACGGACTTCATGGGACAGGAGGTGTACGGTGGTAACCCCATCGCGCCCCCGGGGTCAGAGGCCCGGCGAGTGTATGCCGACGGGGTCAGGTTGGGATCCTACGCTATGGCGCTCTACTCTATCACATGTTCTATATGCTCTCTCTTCACGGAGACACTCATCAGCAAATTAGGTAAGAAAATTTCCGCCTAATGTTTAATTGTATCACATATGACCCACTGCCTACGGAAACATGGGCCCTGTTTCACTGCCTCTTAGAATTATATCGAGCCAAGCAATGAACCCAAAGTTAGGACAGATTCAGATCGGATCTAGTTGATGTGAAGGATACGTACACGTTCAAGAGATATTCTAGAATATTTCAAGGTGGGTGCGAGATATTGTTCTCAAATGGCGTTGTGAAATAATTCCTAATTTCTGAAGATTGATTGATCCCAAAATTGTTCCTAAATTGTTCCAGTTGCATTGAACGTAGGATTGATTTTGAGCTTAGTGAAACAGCCCTCTGGCATGTCCAGTACAAAGACGTTCAAGATATACTCTAGATTTTCGAAATGATAAAGAGCACATTTAAATCAGCAGGGAGAACTTAAGCAAAACATAGGTTAAATTGAAACCTCGGCCAAAAGGGTCACTCAAGCCATAGAAAAGTTCAGAGATCCTTTAAGACAAAATCCTGGATCATGATCCGGATCACCCATTTCTGTTACCACAGGGAACCTATCCTGAAAATTTCGTAAAATCCGTTCACTTGTCGTGTAAAATTGCTCACAATCAGACCAACAAAACAAATGCCGGTAAACACATAACCTCCATGGAGGACATAAAAATAACATGAAAAGTATTGGAGCTTCAGTGTATATTCAGTGATGGCGACACTTCTGAAACGTGACCAAAGCGCTTGTGAGATATCTGTAAATTGTCGAATGGATGCCTTACACATGTTCACGTGGTTGTTGTTTTGTACTTATTTGTTTTAGCGTGGTTCACTTTCAGTTGTCCAACTTCTTTCAAGTGTTCGCTCTACTTAAGCTATTTTTTTTTACAGCTCCCATGTAATGTAGCTCTCCCTTCGGGGTGAACTTTCTTCTCAGACGATATTTTTAAAGACCGTTCTATCACTGACATATAGTCCTCGAAGTCACATATGTCAAGACACGCAAAACACTGAAGTATGATTTAAACACCCCATCTGCCTTGCCCCCTCCCCCCCCCCCCCCCCCCGCCGAAAATCTCCAATCACTTAACATGTGCACTGGCAAGATGCTATTTTGGAACAATAGTCGAAACATGATATCATCCGCCGTTGCCATGGTAACTCCTCACCGAGAGAGGAGTGACGTAAATTTGCAGTGGAATGGCAGAAGTCGCGCGAAACGCTCTTTCCTCACTAACAATCGGCTCGCGCCCCTATTTTTTCTGTGCTAATTTACCCTCTTCGGGGGAAATTTATGCGCCTAATCTCCCTGGTGACGCATTGTCACTTTTTCCCCAGCTTTTAACTAATAACATGCAGCGGCCGTCGTCAGGGTTCACAAGTTGATAAACCGGGAATGAATGGCTAATTAGTCTGTATGGCGTGGTTCATCTAGTAGCAATGAATTGAGCCGAATTTGTGACGAGGATTTGGCGTGTATATGGGGAGATCCACTCTTTTAGATTGAACGTCCAGTGTTCTTCCAAACCACGCCTCGATGCTTCAGAGCGCACGGGGGTCGTTCAAACGCGCACATAGTATGCGTTGTCACCACAACGGTTGTCATTAGCACTCGGATTCGCTCCGTGTACGAAAAGTCGTCGCTTCCACACAGTGGAGGCATGATACGAACCTTGACCTGGGTATAATTGATCATGAAATTCTACCCTCGAGGCAATGCATGATCTCTTTCAGTGAATCAGCACAGACTGTGGAGATAATTATTAAGAAACCATTTCAAAATATAATATGTCTGTTTGAAGAACAAAGACGCTATTGCAATTGCAGTACATACTTAAAGGAGATCTCCGGATGATTTTCAGGTTTTTACATTTGAACAACTACAAATTAGTTATACTGAGTATAGGGTTTCAAAATCTATAGTGACTGGGATGAGGAATAAGCATGTTTTCAAAATTTATAACAAATTGCAATGACCAATTAGGATGATGACATGGCAGCCCCACCGTAAGAATGAATAAATTTGGGCTCAAGGAAGCAGAACAAAAGAAGAACGGCATGCATAGATTCTACACATAGGTGAACATGTTAAGCAAGCGGTATTGCAACTGAATTACATCGCTACATCTATGAAATATGTGAGGCTCCTACGTAATCAACATTGTTCAATGTATTTGTTTGAGATTTTTCAGAGTATTGGTTTCTCTGCTCAAGAACCACAATAAATTCCACAAATGGCTATTAGTAAAATATGGAGCTGCCGATTTACGTACTACATGATGTGAAATTATGAAAATCGTCTGGAATGCCCGTTTAAATGCCGTTCATGGCTGTTGAAGCGTCATTATTCATGCTTGTTCACAGTCGACCATTAAAGCAAACAGGAAGACCCCCTCTCTCTCCCACCGAGTTATACTGTTAAAGTCACGCGTACGTATATGTACCCACAGACAAGCACACACTCGTACAGCTCTACGAAAATTTAGACAAGCATGATTATTGTAACCAATATGCAAGCCTGGTACAATATTTGGCCTTACTAGATTGTAAACGATGTTAGAATGTTTTATTTAAGCTTTTAAACGCTGCTTTTAAAAGTTGTAGGAGATTTATATACCAAATGGCGCACTCATTACTTATAACGATAATGGCTTGAATTTCAGGTGATGAATCAACAACTGTGTAAAGGTCAGCTTCTCAAGCCGCAGTTGAATTGAACGGGCGCGGGACGTCAGTTACAACTATTAACTGCTATATTTTGATGTTCGAATGATATTATTTCATTCATTTTGATAGTGAGGCAGTTATCTCCAGGTGACTTCTTTCACATCTATTACCCTTCCATATCTAATGGGTGAAAGATAATATGGCGTATTTGAAACATATTAATTCAATCAGTTTATTCTCCTCCTGGCTTTTTATGCTGTCCCCTCTCTCTCCTTCTAACAAAAATAAAGGAAAAAACTCGTCACTTTTCAGTTAGTGGTTATTCTAGGACAACTTTTTTAATATTGCTACACGTTAAGCGGTTACACAGTATGCAAAAATTATAGTGAAACTTCGTAGTACTGATACCATGTAATGAGTATATACTGCAGTGATCAATATGAACTAAATACTCTTGATTTCTTTCGCATATAGCAAAGAGTATAGTAAGAGCAAAGACCCGTCCAAAATGACAAGAGACGATTTTATTTATAAGAATTCTTCGCTGAAAAATTATTTTCAAAACGCACCTTTATTTAAGGTTTTTATCTATTATATTGTTCCATGTTTCTAACCATCTAAGCTCTAACAGTCATCGATGACCCTCTCCATGATATCGAAAATATGTGAAAGTTTGCAGCTGGGGAAAATATCTTAGTTAGATACGAAAATGTACATAGAGAGATATGCGTGTATGTGTGTGTGCGCACGTGTGTGTACGTGTTTGAAAGATTTTGGACAACCATGCAGGAGGAAAAAAAGGAATTCATCTATTTTGTTTTACATTATCTATTGATGATATATATTATATTCATCATATTTCAAGAATTTTTATTTGCACATTTGTTATAACAGTTTTGCATTACAGGTTACATAGCAGTAGAATTGATAGAATGACAATCATTGTATTACCATCACGTACGATTGTATCCAAACTGTCTCAAACGTGACTACTATTTCCAGACAGAACACACTTCGATATCTCGCACACGCGGATGCTCAGAATAGAGAGAGAGTGCAATATTTCTATATGCCTTTCGGGCTGGTAGCCGCAGGGAAAAAGTGCAATTATGTTGCGCCCCAGATGACATGGGAGCGTCATGTCAGCTATCCAGAAAGCCCTTATGGTGTACTTTCAGGCCAACGGACATGTCATTGGGAGAAGAGCCGAAGCGATATCTACGACGGTTGGCACCAGGTCAATTCTTTGTTGATGGCGATATCTATCATTAATTTGACTTATTAAGCCGGGTCATCTCTATACAATGTTAGCAAAGCTCTCCCGGTCAGTATTATTGTCGTCATCATTGGCAGGTACTCATTTATACATCTCGTTCAAGCGAGAGACGTTGTGGGCAAACTCTAGTAGATTGCTGTATTGCAGGGTTCCAATCAAAGATGTCTTGTTAAGAATATCAAAGCATTACCATCTATACCACTGTGCTAACGAATTTATGATAGGGGAAAGATTTATTTTCTTGTATTAGAATTTCTTGCACGTATCGTCCATTTTTATCATCACTATCCAAAGGGCCATGTGTGTATTTTTTTGCGTCATCAAATAATTGATTTTGATGAAAATAATGACGATAAGGAAGATGATGATGGTGACGATGATGATAACATTTAGCATTTCCTTGGGTTGAGATTTTTTGCAAGTATCGTTCTTTTTTATCATCGCTATCCCAAAAGCAATACGTGTACTTTTTGTAACAAAATTCCTGATTATAATAATGATGATGATGATGACGACGATGATGATGACGACGACGACGACGATGATGATGATGATGATGATGATATCAATCCTATTGTGATGACAGTATGGGGACCTCCGTCGGTCAAGAATGATCATGGATAATATGCTATAGTTACTGTCAGCTCGGGCGGAGCAACGTCTTATATTTTTTTTTCTGACTGGACTTGATGACAATTTAAAAAACAGTATTGTCAATAACGATTCGCATGTCTGTGATGAATATAAAATGTAATTACTTGATATCTATCAAGGTTTGGTAAAATGACGTTTATAGAGAAAGGGAGAGAAAGAAGGAGGTAAAAATAGAGAGGCAGGGAAATAAACAAACATACAGACCGCGGGAAAGAATGATATTGAAAGGGAGGTGAAAGACAGACGGACAGATCGATAAGTAGCATGCCATTTAGGGGAAGATAGTATCCTTCGATATTAAGTCAGAAGGAGCATGAGGAGTGACCGATCGGCAAATCAAATGACAACATCGTAAATCACAAAGCACCATCTCCCCGATCGCATCAATCTTAGGACGCATAAGCTTCTTTTCTCATAATCGACCTCCCTCCTTCCTCCCCCCCCCCCCCCCTCCTCCCATCCTCCCTTTGCTCCCTGCGCGATGCTGAACTTCAGTTGGGATGGATGGAGTGGGGATGACATTCTAGACATATTAACATCCTGTTGTAAAACTCCTCTTTCATTTGCTCTCCGCTGGGGATGGGTAAAAAGGGATCCCAGAGATAGGGGATGAGAGAGGGAACGAGAGACAGAAGAGGGAGGGAGGAGGAGGAGGAGGGAGAGAGGAAGAAGAGATACTGTGAGAGGGAGAACGACAGTCACAATGATACCATCTGTATTGAGATGGTATCATATGATTTCACGTCCGAACCACTGGCTAATGAAAGGACGTCCGATATGTCATCCTGGAGCAGTTTCCATGGCATTAATCTCCAGCAGCCAAATTATCCTCTCTCATAGTTTTCTCATCCACCAAGCCCCACTCTATCCTCCTCCACGCTTCCGTGTATAAGCCACGTGCAGAGTATATCATTATATTATAGATGGACGGATTTAGAAAGAATGTAAAACATGAAAATAAACCACTTTTATTGATAACTCCTTTCTCATTCGGTTCTGGGGTTTGGGTTGGATGAGATGGTGCCGAGCTTAAGAAGAAGTCGTCAGACTGATCGACGTTCAGACAGACAGATAGATAAGACATACGGACAGATCAGGAAATTACAGATGCCATCTGTATTGATATGACATCGTAAATGATCTAATTTAAGGCCACATTCAGTGGCCGATTTGATGATCATAAGGATGACGTTGTGGTCCCTAAACTTCGGTGGAAATCAGTCTCCATCAGCGGGAGTACGGTTTCTCATGATCGCCTCACTCACCTCTCACCAATTTCTGCATCTCTGAAAATGTCACTTTGGAATGGAGAGGGAGAGAGAGCAAGATGATGTATTAACGTCTCATTGAGGAAACCACCAACTCATCTCGCTCTCCGCTCGGACTAGGTAACATGGCGCCCGGAAAAAGGAAGAGGACCACACGTAGACAGACAAAAATAGACATACAGACATACATACACACACACACACACACACACACACACACACACACACACACACACACATACATACGCACACACACACGCACACACACACACTTACACACATACATACGCACATATGCACATACATACATGCATGCATACAGACCGACATTCAGACTGACAGATAGACAGAGATGCTGAGGGATCAGGAAAAAAACAACAACACACGGATGCCACCTGTACGCATATCACGGCACATAATTCAAAGCAAGGACCAGTGAACAGACAGCTGATCAAAATCATGGATGACGTCAAATCTCATCCTTGTGTCTGATGTTCGAATGGCATTAATGTCAGTCGACGTATAAGTACAGCCTTCGAAGACCGCCTCACCCTATCCATGCTATCCTACCCCATTCATGTCATTCCTGCATGCACAAGCGTGCTAAGTTGGTTTGGATGTTGAAGAAGAGGACTTCTTCACATCTCTATTCTCTCAATTTGGCTCCTGGTTGCTGTTTCATGAAATAGCGCCCTTTAAGAGAAGTGAACAACAGGCAGACAGACAGACAGAGAGACAGACAGACAGACAGCCGGATGGACGGAGAGATAAGAAAAAAACGCAGAAGGCACCTGCATGGGGATCACAATGCATAATTGGAGGCAACGGTCAGTGGCCAAACAGCAGATCATAGGGACGACGTCTTATATCTTCCCTAGTGTATTCCATCCCATAAGTTTCAGTCAGTCTTACAATATCCCAATTTCTGCGTGCAGTGTCTGCTCAGACACTTATTTTTTTTTTAATGTATAATGTTATAATGTTCTGAGTCACGACAGTTCGTTGCTTATTTGTCAAAGTGCTTTGGTGTTATGATAGAAATAGTGAGATGTATATTTTGTTTCGATGAATATTGTATTTATGATGTATATTGCACGTATGATATTTAGAACTATTAATATCTCGGTGGGAGTTGGAAATTCCTAAATAAGATTAAGATTAGTGCTCACCTTTCAATGCAATAGAAGGAGATGAACATAACACTATAACGTCTCTCGTGAAGGAAACTTACCACCTCACGTTGCTCGTGGTTCAGGTTGGGTCAAAATGGCGCCCGGGATGACAAGCAGAAGAGAGACAACGAAAAAAAAAAGCAACAACAAACAGACTCACAGACAGGACTATCAGACAAACGGACAGAGAAGGGAAGGGGTTACAACAGACAGACAGGCAGATAGACAGACAGACAGACAGATTGGGGTCCCGTTTCATAAAACTTTTTATCAGTAACAACTACTATACATCATTTCTGTGACAAATTTGCTCTCAGCCAATCAGATGCAAGGATTTCAGTAGCTTATAACTTCTTTCGTAACTTGTTATTGATAACAGGTTTTATGAAACGGTGCCCAGGAGAAGAAGTCATCTTTATGTATCATAAACGTGGAATTTTATAGACAGAGCCAGTGGCCGATTAGTTAGGGAAAGAGGACGCGTCGCCGTGTTACACCAGCCCCAATGAACTACTTGTTCCATCGCATCAATTTTAGTCCGTCGGAGTAACGTCTTTCATGATCACCTCACTCCACAGTATCCGCTTCCTGCATTAAGGGCAAGTAGCACTTTGGACTGGAGGAAGATGAAGATGAGGTATCAACATCCTCTTGTGAAAACCACATCTCGTTTACGATCCCCTGGGATTGGATTAGAAAACAAGGGGGCAAGAAAAACAGCCAAAAGGATAAGAGAGAGAAAATGGGAGATCCAGAAAGATACGCACATTACTTGCCAGTGAGAAACATACAAGCAACAAGGAACGAAGTGGTATATAGGAACAAGCGATGGAAATGAAAGGAAAATGGGATGTGAGACAGATATATAGATATATAGATAGATATATTGATAAATAGATAGATAGATCGATAGATAGATACTATTAAATAGATAGGTGAAGGAGGGATAGAAAGGAGGAGAGGGAGGTGCCAAAAGTAAAGAAACAATTGAATACCAGTGATCTGATCAAGACTATTCTTTTTATCTCCCAAATCATCTAGTGTTAACTTGATCATCTTTGTCTAGGCTTTTACTCCAGATGTAAGACTACATACTTCTATGAGAAGACAGGTTAAACCAGTAGCACTGGTATCCCTCCTCCTGGAGTCAAACATTGGTCGGAGTTTTACGTCTGTTTCATTATGCAACTCACGAGCAAGACAATATGCGCGGGTCTACTTCAGCCAAAGTGAGAGTAGACTGTCGACAACGCACTGTTTGCGCACTCGCACGGAGGGGGAATATGAATATCTTCTTTTCAAGAGGAATATATGAGAATATGTTTCTATAATATGTTTGGTCGATATACACCATTGATATTTACCCATTCACTCTCATTTAAGTTTAAGTTTCAATAGTCCATTCTCAAAATTCATGCCGTTGAATTCTGCATTTATCTCTATCTCTATCTTTTTCAGTTTAGGTGTACATAACACGTGATTCATTAGTCTTTTATTGAGTGATTCAACAGCTTGAAAAATCCAAACATTCAATACACATGGAGAGCAGATATTGTTCGGATTTTCACTGAAATTACAAATAAGTGCCTCGATCTCCTTGTATTTTGAAAGACAGATTTCTTAATACATGTTAAGTCATGTGTCCTCCCAAGTCAGGAAGTATTTAAATGGTTTTCAAAATATCACATTTCACGTTTGTATAGTAAAGAAGGAATTTAATCATTAAATATTAACTACTTTAAGACAAACAGAGGGAGACAAATTGAAGAAAACTCATATCTCAATCTTCACCCCTCTGTTTAATAGTGTCTTGCTTTCATTTAATACATTAAGACAGACCTAAAGAATAACTGACTGACAGTCGACATAATGGGTGCAACAATTTAGTGATCTGCTTTCATTCAGTGTCATTTCTGTAAAATCGTTACAGATCAAAAATCCTGTAACAGAGTTGCACAATCTTCACATGAAGGTACATTTATTTCGTGCATTCGTTAAACTTTGTTCAATATCACTTTTTCTCCAGTGACTCTTTCAAAGAGGATATAACTGTGCTGCCTCTATACACTGTAAAAAGAGCGGTGTTAAAGTTAACACCGTGGGTATCAAATTTAACACCGATCAAGTGTCAATAGAGGACCACACCGACAGGTGTAGAAGTACATTTGATAGTGTTGAAAAGTGGTCACCTGGCCCTTCCTGGTGTTAATTTGACACTGTAGCTGGTGATATTTTGACACTGCGCTGGTGTTAATTCAACACTGACACTACTTGGTGTTGATACGATATTGCTGGTGTTAATTCCAATGGTGTAACACCAGTCCACCTTCAACAAGAGACCACACCAACTGGTGTTGCTGTGCAATGGTGTAAATGTGTTTACAACTTTTTAAAACAAAATCAAATACTTTATCGGAAAGTTCTTGTTCGTCTTATTGTACTTAAAAATCAACAAGAAAACCGTGGTAATTAGTTTTATATTTTGAAGTGACACCTGGAGGTGTCTTATATTTTGAAGTGACACCTGGAGGTGATGTAACTGTTGTTTTTTTTAATCAACATGCACGGACTTGTTGAAAAACAGCCTGTGGCTGAAATAAGTGGCCGTGTGGAAATAAAATAAATGAATGAATGAATGAATGAATGAATTTAACACCGAAAATGAACACCAGAAATTTGACACCATCTCGGTGTTTTATATTTAACTCCCAATATTTTTTTTTTTTGCATTGTATCTCTTTCTTTATCTCATTGAAGAATATGCTCTATATCCTCACTCGGATGTAAACTTTAATCCGATAAACACCATTGTACCGCATACATGAGATCATAGATATACGATAACAGTGAAAGCAGACAAAACAAGAATAATGAAAAGAATAATATTCTCGAAATGCTTATTGAAAAACATTAGGCACGCTGTACTGGATATCTTAACCAGAATCCCTTCTTATCTAAGACAAATCCCCTTCCATCGGAAAAAATATTTTTCTCTCCGACCAATCCAAAGTGCTTTACGATCATGACTTTTATTTTTGTCCATATATCCATAATACCAAAATAATCATACCGTCCGTCCCATTTTCAGAAGATCTCAATTTGCTGATCCATTCCCCAATCTGAAATGCATTAGCGGCTCTAGGAGGGATGCGAGTGGTAGGCTCTCTCCGTGCTATTCATCCCGTTTGACGCTCCTTAGACTTGATACTCAATAACATGCGTGCTGGATCTCCGATGAGAGCTTTCCCAATACGCACTGTGCCCTATCCGTAGATCGCCGTTTGCATCACAATAGCCCACGATCCTGCTGCGCTGGTGTTTAGAGCAAATCATTTTGTGACTCCCCCCCCCCCCCCCCCCCCCCCCAAACAAAAAAGATATAAAATAAGTAGTAATAATAATAGATAAAATAAGATAAAATATTGGGATATTTCAAAATGGTTTTCGTGGTATTTTTATTTGATATCATCTTCTGTTATTTATCTCAGATTTTCTCAATTCGATTTTTAGAACTCCTACTAAGGAAAGTGGTTTGTTGTGGATGCAAATCAACGGAGATGTGTCATACCTCGGGGGTAGCGGATTCACTATTGCAGATACACAAATCTCAAAATCTTTTGTGTGGCCAGAAGCATACGTTCATTCGATGATGTATTTTTTTCCCACATTAATTGGGTAAAAGTTAAAAAAGGCATACGTTTATTCGTTGATGGAATCTTTTCTTTCCATATCAATGGGAGAAAAGTTTAAAAAAAAGCATGCGTTCACTCGATGATTTTTTTTCCCCACATAAATTGGGAAAAAGTTGCGTCCTCGTAGACACTATGGCTGAGTACTCAGCAAAGACACTTAAAGACCATACAAAGAATGTGTAACATGGAAGGCTCGACGGGCGGGTATTTCATTTCATGCACTTTTCCAAAGCATTTCGAAAGCACACTGAAATCGTTCAGATTCTTTTAGGAACTGTCAAGACTACACTGGTTAGTAGTTCTACGTGAGAATAGCCATTTATTAAGACATCCTAGCATAAGAATAGCGTTCTCTTTCATGTCGCATTCATTATTTCTCTTTGGCGCTCACTTTGACAATGGAAAACGTGAGTATCACCTGTTCTTTTTGACGCCTTCAGTTACCATTCAATACACATTTCGTAAATTACGAAATAGACACCATACCATTACCGTGATAGCATCGGCCGATACATGAGCGCAAAGGAAAATCTGAAAGCACCAAATCCCAGATAAAAGTCGAGCTCCATATCAAATTGCTGTCAAACATTAATCATTGTCAATATTAGATGTCAGTCAAGCTTCTTCACTCAGGTCAAAGCCCTAGTAAAATCAGGAAAGCCATCAGCAATGATATGGTCATGTTTCTTCCTTCTTCTTCTTTTTTTTTTTTTGCAAATTTGCTGAACTTTATCATTCAGTTTGCTTGTTTGTTTGTTTGTTTGAGAAGGAGTGGACGCGCGTTACATTTTATAGGTTTACATATTGAGTTCACGTCCAGAAGAAATTCTGCCCAACTCTGTACAGGCATCATCTGGTGGAAACGCAATAAGCGATTTTCTATTGCGTTTGTATAGGGCAGATTTAGATATATGTATATGCAATTGTGTTTATGATAATTATTATCGTTGTTGTTATTATTTGCTAGTATGAAATTATTTATATCAGCAGATTTTTTTTCTCAGAAAATCTAATATGTGTTAGAAATGACATTATTATATATTTCCTCTTTTTTTTTGTTCCTTTAGAAATGATGTCTCTCCATCACCTCACTAGTCCTAAGTTTTAAAACTGGATTAAGTTCATCTTTACTGAACATCGTGGATGGTGTGGAACAAAACTAGGCTCCAGCTGTAGCTAAATATGACAGCTTCACATCCATACTAGGTCAAGAATTGATGTTTACATTAAAATGCTTACGATGTAATATGAACATTTTAGTGGTCGCGTACAAAATGAAAACTCATAAACTCAAGGGAAACAGAATTTTGTAACAGTTATGATCTGAGGGTAAACTATGGCTTCTGCAAAATAATGCATGCTTCTGATTATGCATGACTGTGATATAATGACTCAAAAATTTACTGTCCTCCGCGGAGGTTTAAGGTAGGGATAATGAGGCCCCGCCTGGATGTAAAAAAAAAAGAATTGTAAGAGGACTTTTAAGTCATATTTGGGTGAATAGGTGCGGTCCCATGTAGATAGACGCTGAAATATCTTGCAGTATCACCGCGTGCAAAATTTGGATTTATAAAAGGGCGAGGATGGAACGACAAAATTGTGATTCTTTCCCACAGTAAAGTTGGTGTAAGCAGACAGCCATCCGAATCGCGTATACTCAATCACACTGAGCGAGGACAAGAAAAAGAAAAAAAAAGGGGGGAGGGAAAAACGAACGGAAACACTTTGTCCATTGAGGCAGGACATAAAGCAATATATTTGCGTCGCTTTCACAGACACTGACACCTCATCGAGACGCAGCCGTTAATATCGACTGCAGAGATGATACTCAACGGCGTCCAGCATGTCCAGTATAAAAAGAGTCCGAATAATGAAAAGAATGGAGCATTATAGAGATAGAGTGAGAGAGGGTGATGGAGAGAGAGGGAGGGGGAGAGATAGAGGGGGTAGAGAGAGAGAGAGTAGGAGGAAGAGAGGGCAAGATAGCAGAAGAAAAGTCTCACAGACAAAAATTACTTTGCAGACTTCTAAGGTGCACCAGGATTCACTATATACGTCACGAGGTCGATCCACGTCTTGCCCGTCTCCCGTCCCCATGGAAACAAAATGACATTTTCCGACATACCCGCCTCGATGGACAGCGGCTGCGGAGGGAGGATGTTCAGATGTAGCAATGCTGTTGAACTCTACGTTAAGTCTTATAAAGACTTCTACAATTTGAGCTATTCTCTCCATTTGATTACATAGACTTAAGATTTGTATTTCCATAACATTCTGATAGATATTGTGTACTAACTACGGGATTAAGAATTCATTAACCAGCTCAGATCCACCGAATAAAAATGCCGCTGACTTTGTGAACAAAGAAATTATCTTTTGTAATGGATTACTTAATTCCTCCTTCAAAATTGATTCAATTGATAAAGGCAAAAAGACATATGCTAAACGGGGAGTTGTGGGTGTTTGATTGGCTGCTTTTCTCTCCATATCACGACATAGAGCGCAAACGAAACCAAGTATGATTAAAAACGCAACCAAAATGTCACATATTCGTAGCCAAGCAGTACGTTTATATTGAGAATTCATCGTGCATGCGTTCCGTAACCAAACATAAAATGTGTTTTGTATTCAAACACAGAAGAGCTTGTTATGTATGAGATACCATCGCGAGTGAAAGTGTATTGTGATGTAATTTGCGTATTCAGTTTCTGTAAAATATCTATGTTTCTGTGGGAAACGGAAAATGGATGAATAAATGAATGAATGAATGAATGAATGAATGAATGAATGAATGAATGAATGAATGAAGGGTACTGCTACAAATGAGAATAGGATGTAAAATGCTGCTTGACATTGTCATGTAAATGATCATTCCTACACTCTTCCTACAGTCTTTCGCAACAACAATCCCCTTTCCAGGGCAGGTAATGGCTCAGATTTCTAACCTTATTATGATTATGAAAGTTATGCAAAGCCATCAATTATACATGACATTTGTTCCAAGAGGCCATGCGATTTGCTGCGTTATCAATCATTTCGTATAACCAAAACGTATTTCCCGTTTTCTTTCTGAATGCGAGTACCGACAAACATTGCTCAATGCATTATCTCTGTATTAGATATTCTGCAAAATATCTCCGGACCCCCAAAGCGTGTGATTTAGAGGACAAATTACGTACATGATGTATCACCATGGCGTGTCTGTAATGTCGTTGCTTCATTGAATGAACACAAGTTACAGGCTGTTCACATGGAATGCCCGTGGCAAAGAGTGTTCAGAGCATACAATATTGGCCGATGGCGTGACGTGATGCTGGTTAGAAGACACATTTTCGTCTTCACCGTCTTCGTGGAGTTGCGGCAACCTTCCATTTAGAAGACGAACTAAAACTTAAAGTGAAACCTCACGCCACTGTCGAGCTGACGTTAATTTCCATGTCGAAAGCAAATGCATACTTTGATATTCATTTACGTCTTATGTTTTGATATTGGTAATTTGACGGGAAAAAAAGTAAAGTCTCTGAACGGTGCACGCAGCGATTTAGCAAGAAGCATTATGTAAAGAGCTAAATTCTGGTGAAATTGTTGCTGTTTTGTTGGTTTGATTTTACCCTTATGAATACGATTAAGTTGATCGGGAAGTTGCGATTCACTGGAAAGCCGGTTATGGCAAGATCTATTAATTGCTATTGTCTTTCAGGTTGTTGTACAAAAGGAACTTCACGGCAAAAGGCGAACTAGTGGTATCACGTGCATGATGTCTTTATTATCATTTAAGAAAAAATTTAGCATGTATTTTCTTTTCCGAAATGTCGTTGAAATAGTGACCCTAACTAGTAAATGTGATTTTAGTAATTTCGTTGCCCTCATATCAAGTCAATAAAGTGCTAATAATCCCCAAAATCCTTTGATCTGGTTAATTTGAGACCGAGGTTAACAAGTTTTAAATAGGACCGTATTATCGTTGAAAAACAAACAAACTTTGTTTTGTGTGCCGTGAAGAAAATGAAAGGTCACTAAAGCAGTGAATAGTATTTTTTTTTTACTTTTTGTCTTTTCATTTGAAGCAAGTTTCAAAGCAAAATGCTTATTTATTGTTCAGTAGAACAAGAAAAGCTTGAGTCGTTGTCGGTCCATTCCAGATACATAGGTAAGAATGCATTTGGAAAAAAAAAAACTAATCTCAAAATGGAAGAAATGGAAAAATACTATTTCATGATAATTTTATCATCAGTATATAAATAATGTATTTTAAAATGATGTGATTAAAGTACATAAGCACTGAATCACGTTTCGCAATGCTCTATATAACGCGCAATGTCTGCGAACTTTCACATTATATCAACATGCTACGTGTGAGTAGAATGAAGACTATACGGGTGATATTGTCGACAACTGTAAGTTTCAAATGAAAAGGAAAGGACTGTCAACGACTGAGGCGCCTTTCAATCAAACTCGTTACGGCAAAGCATCGCAGAGCGATAAACGATGACGTCATAACACGCTCAGAGAATTGCTCTTAACAGTTAGATGGTGGCAGCCATGCGACACTAACATCCAGCCCCACCCTCGTCTCCAGCCCACCCCTTTTCCTTTTATATACCATCCAGTCCACCATACTCCATCTCAGCTCCGCTCAGGCGAGTATCGTATGCACCCAAACTCGGCCGCGATGGGTTGGTGCTGCAGCACCCACGAGAGGGAGGGAGTGAGCGGGGGAGGCAAGTCATCGAACAAACTCGGGGTATGCACCATTGCTTCCCTAGACCAGAAGCTCCCAATCACCCTCCCTGCCAGATCTATTTCACTATTGGATTAATATCAACGAGGGAATACTCTCGCTTCCTCCCCAGAAGAGCGCGTATGAGGGCGGAAATATCATTTCATTTCATCAATACCAAGTATATTGGTTGGCGATATCAATGCGCATCAGAAAATAGACGGAGAAGCCGAGGTTGGCAAATACTTTGCCTTCGGCTCCAGGCTTCGCTCGAGCAATATTCCAGCTTTTTGGGTTACCCTCCACTTGTTTGATCAGTAATGGTCTGTTGTACCCAACTTTGTACTCTTCATTTCTGAGCCAATGCAATTCTGAGATGAGGTTACCATTGGTGGACAACGAAACTGATGCTGCCATTAGTAAACAAAATAAAAACAAACTAAAGGCGTACAACTAACGTGCAGTAAATGGACGCATAATACTATATGAATGATGACACATCATTTATTTACATAAAACACACAATAACAGTAACCAGCTCTGCAAGGAAGCATTCTCCGTGGGATTAAGCAGCATAAGCGAAGGTACAGTACAATATTATATTATGATATTGTACTGTACCTTCCCTTGGAAATACTACGCATATTAAGGGTATTCATACGCATTTGAGGTGCTTTACATGTACTCCAACAATATTGAGCGCAGAGGGAATAATACATAACCTGATATCATTTTGCTGAACTGATGACTCAAATATTAAAACTCTTGAATGATTCGATTCGTATTCATCATTGTGGTGGTTTTTGCTTGATGACGTCGACATGACAATGCGCTCGTTATCATGAGTGTACTCTATATGGAAGGAAATTTGAACAATGACTCAATTTTCCTGTTAAGACTGACTATGACCTACAGGCTCAGATTGAATGATAAGAATTTTGATATCAATAATCTAGTAGCACAGGCATTGATAGAAGTATAAATGCAGATAATGATGATGATGAAGCCAAAATCATAATGGAAATAATGACGATGACAAAGATGATGAAAATGATGATATTAACAAGCACTGTAAGAATCGAAAGTTATACAGGTCAGTCATAGTTTGTTTTTAATGAGTCACGGCATGACAGCGTTTAAGAGTGGCTTTAATGGTTTTGATACCGTAATGGCATGAAATGAACATATTACACGTGTTTTAACATATAATCGTATAACCTACTGCAAAGAATATTGCAGATATTTTCATTCCAAAGAGCCGCGCTGAATCCGACGAATATTATATTTCATTCTCCAAATTTCCGGCAATTTGCTCTCTTAATGCAGAGCTAAAAAGAAGTAAAAGGCGTAATTTTTTTCCCAGTTATCATACCGCCGGAAATAGCGGCACTACAAAATACCGTCACTTCGGAATGCAATAGATGACTCAATCACATTTGGATTAATGCGAAGAGTATTTGATTTAATACTATCGGCGCGCTACCTCGTGCCGCTATATCATCGTACAGTGGTTCGTATTCAAAGTGACATTTTGCTCCAAACAGTGAACAGAATGATAAGCCAAAATGTGTCTGTTATTCCACAGTCATTCTTTTTAAGTAAGTTCTTTATGAGGCCGCTTTGTCCGATTGTTGCAAGTCATTTAAATCAAAATGTAGAGAATATTTGTGAGGTATAAAGCCTGGAGCATGCCCAAACCATAAATTTCCAAATTAGACCCCAAGATTCAGTTTTAATCTCACTTGTCGTTATTGCCTGAATGTGAAAAGTGTTGCATTTTTTGTTACAGATCGCGTAGTAATAAAAAGGATCCTGAATAAATAAACATAAGACAAAATCATTGGTATAACTATATGCTGCTTTCGAAAAAGCACAAGACGGCAACCAAAAGCAAAAACAAGATTTAGTGAACATTACACCCCGCATTACACTGTAAGCTATATATGGTCATCTTGATCAATGTTCATCCCTGTTCAGTAGAAATGTACGTCAAAACCAAGAAATCTCTCGCCTCAGAATGATAACTGTTAATGGCTTGTTAGCATGGTATGACGCATTTCCAACGGCTAAAACTCTGTGCGTGAGAAATGTCCAAACTTTGCAAGATCGCAGTGACGATTTGGAATTCCTTCGAGTCTAGACTAAAGGCGTTGTTATAGAATGTCCTGTGCTTAAAACAACGTGCTGAGTTATCATACAGTTTTAATGTGGAAGCAATATCTTCCAAACCTCACAGACAATTCATGTGAACAGCAAAACTTCAAAAGGTTGTTTATTGTTGAACATCCTTTAAAATATGACCACCGTAATAAAGCGCTTGACATGATGGAGGTGATGTGACTTTATATGTTACGTTAACACGACACACACGGCCCATCGCGGCTGTTTTGTATTGCAGAGCTAATTAATATCATTCTATTCGTTTTTACGTTCATACCTACATGCTTTTCCCACCTGTGTGTATGTGTTTATATATAAGTTTGTATACACTGCAAAAAGTCGGGTGTTAAATATGAAACACCGAGCTGGTGTTGAATTTCCGGTGCTCATTCATGTCATTTGGGGAGTTAAATTAACACCTCCAGGTGTACTTGATTAAAAACAACACATTTACACCACAGCAACACCAGTTGGTGTGGTCTCCTATTGACACTGGGCGGGTGGCAGTTAGATTGGACACCCATGGTGTTAAATCTAACAACATCTAACAAAATCTTTTTGCAGTGTGGGAATGTATACATGTATACCTGTGTGTGTGTGTGTGTGTGTGTGTGTGTGTGTGTGTGTGTGTGTGTGTGTGTGTGTGTGTGTGTGTGTGTGTGTGTGTGTGTGTGTGTGTGTGTGTGTGTGTGTGTGAGTGTGTGTATATATATATATATATATATATACATATATATATATAAGAAGAAAGAGTCTCAAGTACGCCATGGATCGAACGAGAAGTTTTTTTATTACAAAATTTTCGGTCTGCCTCAGACCTTCGTCAGTGCAAAGACAATGATGGAAAATGACGTAAATGGAACTGATGGAAATGGAGGTTTTCCATCATTGTCTTTGCACTGACGAAGGTCTGAGGCAGACCGAAAATTTTGTAATAAAAAAACTTCTCGTTGGATCCATGGCGTACTTGAGACTCTTTCTTCTAATAATTACAACATTCGAAGTCCAACACGTGGAAAGTTCCAAGATGTGTGTGTGTGTGTGTATATATATATATATATACATATGTGTGTGTGTGTGTGTGCGTGTGTGTGTATGCGTGTGTATGTGTGTATTTATGTGGGTGCATCATGACGTTATGCAGGTGTGTCATTATTATGCTTAATTGCACATGCACGGACACCTATAAAGACAAGAATGGATGAGATAAGTATGATTATGTACGGGTACTACACCTCCTCCAGAGAAATTCATTTGTGGAATCTTAGTTTTTGAAAGTGTCTGCTACCCCATCTTCTTTCGACTCGAATAGGTATGATTGTATTCGAACGGATAAGCAAATCTTACCCCATTTTAGTGATCATCTAAAGCATTCATTCGCATATATACCTTCCTTTTTTTTCTTTATATCTCCTCTCTCTCTCTCTCTCTCTTAATTTTGTTTCATTTCTTTGTCGACATGCTGCTCTATTATAAGCATAAGGGCTTACGATCCCCCCCCCAAAAAAAAAAGAAGAAGAGAAAGCGTAGAAGGATATTTATGGCAATTCAATATTGTCATATAATCTTAGCGGGTCACGTGGTGCTAGGATGACGCGCGGCGCAGACGCCAAAAATTGCAGTGCGTTGTGCATTAGTCGTCTAATGACCCACAGTTAAGAGCTCCCAAACACCAAAAGGGCATTAATGGTGTTAATGAATCTGCAGATGCGTCACTGTAATGGGGGCTGAAGGCATCGCACTATTTTCAATTTTTGTCACAACTACTTTTTTTTTTAAATCATTTTACGGAGACGCCGTGATTTTCTACTTTCATAATTGTGTTCACTCCCTCGAAAACAGGTTTGTGCATGGGCTCGAGACCTAAATGTTATGAACTGTTATCTTTCCTTCAGAGTGTCAATTCCGTGTGACGAAACAACAACAATGACAAACCAATTTCGGAAAGGGCGAAATTCATTCGTCCGTTCGCAATGACACAGGACAGTTGTTTGTTTTGTTTTTCATAAAATCTGTGAGGTTTAAACCAAGTTATCTAATCACTGTCAAAACTTTATTTCACTGAAAGAAGTACAGTCAAAGGAAAATCTCTCTAATTTGTTAAACTTTGATACCTCACAGAACAAACGTAGTCCCACTAACGTAATCGGATAACTATCTTATTACCTTATATTGTATTGTATTATTACGAAACTTATACGTCCCTACCTTTTCCTCTGGCCGGCCATCTTTTCAAGCTATGCTTACAATGGCGGCCCTCTGCATAATCGCTCCATAATTATAATTGTTGTAATCCCCGCTGCGTAGACATGCATACTGTATATTGTATCATTAATTACCTTTGTTTACGCAAGTCAAACGACTCTGTTTTGAATTTATTTTGTATATTTCCCACATGTTCATGATTATGTGCCTTATGTATATTGATTTGCTGATTGATTTATTGATTTGCAGAAAATAAAGTATCTATTAAACAAACAAAACAAAACAAAACCTTGGCAAGGTTGATGGCTAGATATTTACTCATTTCAATCAGAATACGAAAATCCGTCAATACACCGCAATCATCAGAACCTCCGCCATTTTGTTTTTTCTTCAGCACGCGCTATTCCCTGAATACATGGCGCGTTGTTTCATCCGCGACCAATTAATTGTTGCGGACCGACTATCAATTTAGCGTTCGTGAAAAGAGTCTGTAACTGATAATACGTATATCAAAAGAAGACTGGAATCTGGTATTGCCATTGTAATTAGCAGGCGAAAATTAAGAACGACCGACTTGAAGTGCAATTTCAATTTGCCACCCCTGGTAGAATAGTTCTGAGAGGTCGCTTACTCCTAAGGTGCAGAGCAAACGTGTTTCTCCTATCCAGTGTAGCGTCGCATTCGAGTGTGAAATTTTTCACTCATCTATTGAAGCGTTTCCCCATTCGTCTATTTTTGTGTTTGTTTGTTTCAGTCTCTCGTCAGAATTTCTTGTCATTTTTCTCTGTCTTCTCCTTGTCATCTTTGTTCGATATTTATTCCGTGCTTTATATGTGCTTCTTGGTGTTTCTTAAAACCTTTAAAATGTTGATATCAAGCATCCATGATTAAACGGAATAATGGGGTTTGACGTTCTGCTCCATCTACATATTCAGTCCTTTTTGCTTGCTGTTATTGATCGGTAATACCGTTTGGATTCCATTTTCTTTCTATGCATTCCTCTTCATCACACGTGAAGGCAGAAATATAAACAATATTCCCTATGCATTCTCTTGAATTGAATTGAATTGAATTATGGCTTTTACGTGAACACAGAATGGTAACGAATGCATATGACCACACCGTTGGGTCCCCATCCAAAGGACTATAGAATATCCAGAACACTCCCTTCCTGAGGAGAGAATCTCTGCTACCAGGGGGCTCGAACCAGGGTCCTACTGATTAATTGTTTCTTGAGAAAGCTGAAGTTTTACATGTGATATCTCGTAACAAATCCTCAACAACTTAATTTGTTCGCATAAGTGAACTGGACCACTTCAAAGCCTCACTCAAGACTCACATCTATCACCAGGCATTCAATTGCTAAGTCTCTTAGAGGAGTTTACGCCTTTGAATGTTTGTACAACAGATATATGGCGCTATACAAATACTGTGGATCATCATCATCATATTCCTGTTTTGTCCATTCCTAAGGCAATGTTATCTTAGCGTAATCATCCAAGATGAACTTAGTATAGAAACACATATTAATAACATTATGTATCCGCGGCCATAAGATGTTTACACAGGGTTGGAAAATTGAGAAGCTTTCTGGGTAGAGAAACTACAGAGAAATTAGTGCATGCAAGTATTTTTAGTCATTTGGACATAATAATGATGGTTTGCTCATTGGCGTTCCAGTATCTCAGCTCAAAGGACTCCAACGGATACGAAATTCAGCTGCAAGGCTTGTAACACGCAAAAAGAAATTTGATCGTAAACTCCTATTCTTCGTGGTCTTCATTGGTTGTCCATAAGGGCTCGTATCAAGTTTAAGGTTGTGACACTTGTATTCCTATGTTTTCATTGAAATGCTCCTGCTCATCTCAGTGAAATCATCAAGCCATATCCTTCCGGTCGTAACCTACGTTCAAAGTAAGATAACTTCCTGTCTGAAATAAGTGTTAAATCCAACTGTACAAGATATTTGGCGATAGGGCTTTTGAAAAAATGGCACCGTAATTATGGAACAATCTCCCCCTCAGCATTAGGAGTATTACAGTTCTCGATAAATTTAAGTCTGTTTTGAAAACTCATCTTTTTGATAATTGTTGATTATGTATGACAATAGTATAAGAATATTGACATATTTATATAATTTTGTTTCTGTATGTATCCACGCATAGAGACTCTTATGGTATTATGCTCTCTAAGAACTCATTATTTTCATGATGATGATGATTATGATTATAATGATGATGATGATGATGATGATTATTATTATTATCATTATCATTATCATTAAATTTTTATTATTACTATTATCATTGTTATTGTTATTATTACTATCATTATCATTATCATTGCTACTAATGCTATCATATCATTATTATTATTACTACTACTACTACTACTACTACTACTACTACTACTATACTATACTACTTCCATTATTGTCCTTGGTCTTACCTGAACCACAACATATCTTCCGTAGATCACACACAATACCATATAAAGCAGATTATACATGTGATAACTGCATTTGACATATCGCGGGACAATTTGTAGATTACATAGCCAGAAATCAATTTGCAATCTGTTTTTAGGCAATAAAATTTGCTTGTGAATATTTGAACTTGTTATAGGGTCATGCGTTGAAAAATTGATACAATTCATCCTTCGTGCTGCTAAATTATTTCAATTATGAATGTGTATCCTTCACTAAATTATGTAATCCATATACCTCACTTGTAAAGGATACATGAGAACGAATATATTATCTAGATCTATACCATCCACTCTCTCCTGTTGCTATGACAACCTCAAATCCATTTCATTACTGGAATTTTGATTTGACCGAGGGTCGGAAACCCCGAGAAGTGCGTTGCACTGGAATTAGGGAATTCTTGACGTAAACAAGAGAATCCTCCGAGACGAGGGGGGATTATCATAATCGGCTGTTTGTTGGCATAATCTGCAATATTCATATACAAGTCATGTATCTATGTACTACGTAAAATCACAAGTATTTGGAGGGCCAATATGCAGCCATCCTATGTGGATCAGGCTATTCATGTGTATAATATAATGTTACATACATAATCAGATTATCATATTATCCTGGTTTGAACGATGGAAATCTTTCACGGTGATGCTGCAACTTCTATGATATTTAGCAACTGAATCGTATGAAGCAAAAACAGTGTCAAGCAATATGTGTACTTGTAGCAAGTATTAATCTGAAAGACGAAGGTCAATATAAAAAGTGAAGATGTTGCAAATTTGTACAGCAGCCTACAAAACAACTGTTATGTAGTATCCATTACGAAGAGTCGTTACTTTTTTTCTTAATCTTTCATTTTTCTTTTGTTTTCATATTAACAATATACACACACACGCACACACACACACACACACACAAACACACACATACACACACATAGAATGAAATCTCGAAGCAGATTAACTCTGTATGGTGTAATTAATACCTTTAAACTTGTACATGTTGTTAAAAAAAGAGCAAATTGACACGATGTCTGATGATAACAGCTTTCCCTGTAACTATGACGGCCCATGGATATTGTACACAAAATTCACTGGTGAGCTGTAATAGTTGTGCAGGCAGGCGACCATCCACCAGAATCCCCTGTCGTGTACATAGTGTGAGATTTGGAAGCGATTACCTCTTGGAAAGGGACGCCTTAACCTTGATTTCTCATTAAAGCTCGCCAGGAGTTAGAAGGGACGTGCGAAAACTCATTTCTTCGCCAACATTGTATCTCTGCTTGTCACGCCCGCCCGCCGCCATTGTTTGCTAAGCGCTCCTACGTGTCCGTGTGAATGATTCATTGCACACAGACCGTTATACATTATGGCCACGAGAAGAAATCACTGCCTCGAGTAAAGAGGGAAGAAGCTTGGGTCAATCTCCATGAAAGGTTAAGGGACAAGAGTGACAGGCATGAAGTAATATTTCCACTTTGTTTTGTTTTGTTGTTTGCCTGCCCCGCTCGATTATAACCCTCTATAATCACATTATCCTGAATGAATTTCAGTTATTGCAACCGAATAGTAAATTTCACAATAGCCAGCTTTGGATCTGCGACGCGAACGCTAAGACGACGCTGATTAGGCAAAAAAAAAAAAAAAAGAAATCGATAATGATAATGGTGCTCTGCACATGCGCGAGAACAGCTGTTTCCATTGTCTAACCCGGGAGGCTGCGTCGTCTTAGCGTTCGCCTCGCAGATCTAAAACGCGCTATAATATTCGAAGACGCCTGCGTGACGTCGATATGTATATAACCTACGTTTAGACAAGTGCGGGAGTAGGGGGAACCAATGTGACAAAATCGGGAACTCGTAACCTCCAACATGCCCACCCTCTGTCACAGTATCTTCGGAATACGTTTTAGATCTTTTCTCTTGTGCTCGTAGCTATTACTCACGTTGTTACTGGTGGAGATCTGTGATGAAACGACACCAGGTGGAATCGAAATGCAATGGTATGATTCCAAATATGACGTTTATTTCTGTGTTTTTTTTTCGAACCATTTTTTTTCTCTGTTCGGGAAGTATTTGTCTTTGCTTATCTTCTCTTGTAGATATGCTTTTACTTGTATTTCCCTATAGTCTTATAATTAAAGCTACAGAACAAGGTCTTTTTTTATTCCGTACCATAGGCATACTAGCTGGAAACTCAAACTTAGGTTATCTGAGGTAGATTATGAGATTTGACGAGCATTCTTTCGAGAGGGGGACGGGGACTTCCATGGAACAAACAGAAGAAAAAAGAGATTTTCACGAACTTCCTCGAGCTCACTGAATGAAATGCAACGCAACAGAGGGATCGCAGGTTATGTTGACTCTTTGGATACCGTCGATTGGTCATGTACATGAGTAAATACTTCATGGTAAAGATCCTACAGATCAATGATTACATTTCACGGGAGACGCCTCTCTTTCTTACTTTCTCTTCCTCTCTCTCTCTCTCTCTTCTCTTTTCATCTTTCGCTGTCATTCTTCTTTTCTATCATTCTATCTCCCTCCATCGCTCTTCCTAATTGAGACTGCGTCCATAAACACCTGTTCTGGTTATCGATCGCCGTCCTGATCAATATGGGACGCAAATTGGCGGCCGCGGAGAAGACGCGCGCAGGGACTCGGACGAGCTGGAAACGAACTTATTCGGTGGAAATTGCAGTCAAGTGCGATGTTGAGTCATGTCTAGTGGAATGGAGGGGAGAGAGGCGGGCGATAGGTAATGAAGGTGGACGGATGATCCAGATAGGCTGGACGAGAGGCAAATTGGGAGAGAGGGCTGATTTTCATGGAAGTCAATCGAAATTTAGAAGGGTCTGAATCTCGGCTTGGTATCCCTCTAGGCGCGAGACAATTTATCCTGCACGGACGATTCTCCGAGAGAGAGAGAACATTTGCACGATGAGAGAATATGAGAGAGAAAGAGAGGGGAGGGGAGAGGGAAACTATAGATAGTTAGATAGATAGAGAAATATATAAATAGATAGATAGATAGATAGGTAGAGAAATAGATAGACAGATAGATGGATAGACAGATAGATAGATGGATAGATAGATAGATAGACAAATATACAGGGAGAAAGACATATATTTACATATTATGAGATAGAATAAAGGTAGAGGGAGGCGGATAGAGAATTGATAAAGAGAGAGAGAAAGATCTAAAGAGGAAGATGAAGATGGAGAGGAAAAGAACGAGTGAGTGTGAGAGAGGGAGAGAGACAAAGGCATGAGCAATACCACTTTTGAGTGGTGACCTATCTGAGTTTCAAGTTTCAAGTGAAATTTGAGCTAGTATCTGCTTGTTGTATAGGTCATCTGGAAGTCGTGGTGCAGTAAAGCGTGGTATATTACTTCAGTTATAGCAGTGGTGGTGCGGTGCTGATGACACCCCCTGACACTCAAGGTGCACTGATATTAATATTGTTGGTGCAATTCTGGTACCGACGATACTTCACTAGTGGAATTTATTGGTGCTGTGAGGATAATGATGGTGCGTATTGGTGCTGTGAGAATAATGATGGTGCGTATTGGTACCGTGAGGGTAATGATGGTGCTGTGAGGATAATGATGGTGCGTATTGGTACTGTGAGGATAATGATGGTGCGTATTGATGCTGCGAGGGTAATGATGGTGCGTATTGGTGCAACTGTGAGGGTAATTATGGTGCGTATTGGTACTGTGAGGGTAATGATGGTGCTGTGAGGATAATGATGATGCGTATTGGTGCAGCTGTGAGGTTAATGATGGTGCGTATTGGTACTGAGAGGGTAATGATGGTGCTGTGAGGATAATGATGGTGCGTATTGGTACTGTGAGGGTAAGGATGGTACTGTGAGGATAATGATGGTGCGTATTCGTGCTGTGAGGGTAAGGATGGTGCGTATTGGTGCTGCGAGGGTAATGGTGGTGCTGGGGGAGGCTGTGATTGCCTCTGACATGAGTAATTTCTCCTTAATCAGTTTCTCAATCGACATTATTTAGAAACGAGGAAACTCAAGGAAAGAGTGGAAATGAATTGGGAAGAAGTTAGAGATGGAGATAGAGCTGAGATGA
Organism: Diadema antillarum; assembly: GCF_040938485.1. Classification (NCBI taxonomy): domain Eukaryota; kingdom Metazoa; phylum Echinodermata; class Echinoidea; order Diadematoida; family Diadematidae; genus Diadema; species Diadema antillarum. The sequence continues at coordinate 122,362 of NW_027272424.1, read as the reverse complement.
AGAAAATAAAGTAGGTTATTGATGCTTGTGATAGAGAAGAACAGTGAGAGGGAGAGAGGGGCATGAAAGTGTAATAAAAAGGATGAGAAGTGAAAAAATGGAAAGACCAGTGATGATAAGTAAAAAAGAGAAAATAGGAAAGTATAGAACAAATGATAAAGATCTACAGAGAAAAGAAAGAGTTGGAGATGAAAGAAACCAAAATCATAGGCCTTCAGAGGAAATGTGTCTGTGTGTAATGTGATATACCAGAAAATAGGGCAGAGGAATTGTAAGAAAACAGTGACATAAGGGAGTAACAAGATTTGAGAAGGAAGAGACGAAATTACACAGTTTTTAGAAGTTAGAAGAGAAAATTGTGAAAGAGACAAAGAGAGAAAGAGAGAGAAAGTCAAAAAGGAGAAGAGTTGAGAGAACTGAAAGTCATCTATTATGTGTGTGCAGGGGGGGGCAGCAGATATCAAGAATAAAAAGAAATAAAGATAAGTTAAAGAGACATGGGGTATAGAGAGGTGGGGAGGGGGATATAGACGGATAAGAATGAGGGTGATAGTCGAGTACAGGTATAGAACTGGCGAGTATGTCTTGCACCCTTTTCACCCGCAGTTTGCAACTCAAATTCTGGTTCATATATAGATGTACAGTAAATGAAACGAAGTGAGCCTAGCTGAGATCCTGGCATTTTGCGTTCAGCAATCGCTTCACGATATACCCTTTCAAATTACAATCGAAAGAACATCCTTGGTGTCAGTGTTTTATCTGCCCCATCTCTTCTTTCGCGCATAAACACCAGCGTGGAGAGCAATAAAGAGGTGATTACGGTTGATTTCTCATAAAAGGAGACTTTAGAGAGTGGGCGAAGGCAACGAGGTCGGATAAGATGAAAGATGCCCGAGTCGCGTCGCCGGCATAACGGGAGTTTTGGAAGGTAGAACTTCGTCACTGCGCGTGGTGGTGTACTGTCCCCCTCCCCCCCCCCCCCCCCGCCATTCGTTTTTTCGTTGCATTATTGGTAATTTACCCATAATGGAGTCGATTAAGAACGAGTGGAAGCTCTTTCTCCAATCATGGTAACTAGGAGTAAGACACCTTTTCCTATTCGCTTACACTTGAGGTAGATACCCGTAAGAACGAGGGGATAAACGGGGTGGTGTGGTTGTTACGTAACCGCTTTTGGCCTTTGCTTTCTTGTCATTTAGGGGGATATTGGCTAACTTTCTTCAGCAAAGGTTGTATCATTGTATTTTTCCCTCCAAAAAAATAAATGAAACAACAACAACAATAAAAATTCTTCCTTCGATCTTGGTATAATGGCTATCGTTTATAGTAACAGGGGACAATAGTGGGATATCTTAGATGACAGCGCATCACCACGATCCTTCCGAATCACCACTGGTTTCCCGTCCAACAGTACACATGAAAATTGGAAATTTATAGAGTCCTTCTTTTATACTCACCTACAATGTCTACCGTTTTTCACGATCCAGGACCGACACCTTGTCTGTCCGTCTTTGTTCGTCATTATCGAGCTTTAGATCTGTGACGCGAACGCTATGACGACGGTTACGTTGACGGATCTCCTCTCTCCCTGCGACGCCGTTGCAAAGTATATACAGTAGCTTTAGATTTGGACACAGTCTATATGGTACAAAGTAAAATGGCGCCCCGTAGGATCATTGCATCAAAAAGCTCTCTGCGGTTGAATCTGAGCGGACGCAAAAATGGCCCAGAACCGACCGTGCAAACTGAGACGACGCGAGATCGAATTTGATAAGCAATTTTGCGCATGCGCCGAACAGTTTTTTTTTTAACCTCCGAACGTCCGCGTCGCGAAAATCTTAATCTTCCTTGTGCTAAATTGCAACTGCATTTTTCTCATGTTTCTCCCCGTCCTTGTACACTCACCCGCTACGGTGATATAGATCCTTCCCCCGTTGGTATACCCTCAAACTGTGGAATAGCCTTCGACTGTCAGTTAAGATATTTGAAAGCAGACTAAGACCCATCCTGATCAGTCTGTCAGTAATTGAGGCTAGGCAGATACGTTACGTGATTTAGTGCGTATTGTGTTCGTATACCGAAATTAAGTACAATATATAGACCCACGTCTGTTACTTCAGCGCGGGGGTGTTCAGTATATTTTCCTGTCTTCGTACAGAGCCTCTTGCGAATGTTCTGTATTATTGTTATAACTTGAAATGACGGATCAATCAGCATTGTCAAAAACACATTATTCGAAGGACGTGAAGTTGGTAAATAAGTATCGTACATCATGCTATTATCATGAGATATCATAAAACACTTTCTTGAAAACAGACTAACGTGGCATATTCTGTTCTAAGTAATGTGTTTTGGCGAAGACGTTAAGAATGTTAAATTCAATTCAATTCAATTCATTCATTTTCATTCTCATTTTTCTTCCAACAAAACATAACACAGAATGATTCAGGAATTATATCATCAGCATAATACATTAGAATGTGCGAAACGAAAACTAACAAATTTAATGCCCATACATAAAGGGTAAATCCAGTCCAAATATAAGTTAGTCTGATAAAAGAGAGTAAAATCTTACGAGTTCAACAGTAAGTATTTGACTGAAATCGGATGAAAAATAAGGAAGTTATGACATTTTGAAGTTTTGCTATTTTCTGGAAAACAGTTCTTGTACAGTGGATATGAATATTATACGCAAATGAGTAAGCTAACCATGTCATACCCTCATAATTTTCCAATGATCGCGTACCAAAAAAAAATGACGAAAAATCCATGTTTCTGGATATAATATGATGTTATTCCTGGTTGAATAATTTCAGAATAGTGATCAGCTAGATATACGAGGGTTTGAGCCTCGGGCATAATTGCGTTTGAATGAAGTACTGGAAATTTCAAAGTTTTATGAACAAACTATATGACAAGTTGTGAGGGGATGACATGCTCACTTTGCCATTTGCATATTCATATTGACTGTTCAAGAACTATTTTCCCAAAAAAAGCCAAACTTCAAAATGTCATAACTTCCTTATTTTACATCCGATTTCGATCAAAATTATACCGTTGAACTCGTAATATCTTACTCTTTCTTATCAGACCACTTATATTTGGACTGGATTTCCCCTTTAAGACTTTAAACCTGGTTCTCAATCTGGGTTTGCTCTGTGTTAATTCACATGTAATGAATGTCCTTATGAATTTATTGGTTTATTTTGAATCCACCTATTCATATCCTTATCAATTCGATTATTCATCTATTCATTGATTCATTTATCTATCCAATTATCAATGTATTATGACAAATTGTGTATAGATTGGTTTTACATAAATATTTATCTATTCATGCTTTTCTTATTCAGTTATTTGATTGGACGCGTAACCCTTCAAAATTGTTTTGTTGACTTGCTTGTATTTTCTTGTTATAAACAACAACAAAAACAAACATGTAATTACTTTGTTTTTTAAAATCTAGTTACTTGCTTACGTACGTACCCCTTTCAGGGCGCTAAACTTACAATGGATGACCCATGTACTTCTAACATAAAATAAGAATGTGGCCACAGTGCGGTCAACAACACGTGCGTGTAGAAAAGGATCTCATCTTTACGAAATGTCAAGTTGTGACGGGGCTGTGTTCGTGAGATATAAATGGTGCAATATGGACTGCGATAAAAGGTATATCACTTCGTGGTCATCGTTTCATGATAATATGACTCAACATTCCGTCGAATTGCATACTAGATCAAGTCCATCACCCTTGATGGTTAAGTGCAACATCTAGCAACTTTTGGCAGTATTCCATCTGTTATGATCGAAACCAGTCAAGGAGAAAGAAATAAAGTACAACTTGTTTTGTTTTTGTATTTAAGATGTTGGGATAACACCAGATATGCTCGTGCGTGCGATCAGCGAAGCAATTCGTTTCAGAGCAGAAATTTTGAACATCCAAGATTTTATCTTTTCAGAAAATCTAACGATGATAATTGGATATGGCTGTCATAAAAGAAGGTTTGATAAATTTGATGCTAGAACTTACATACTCTCCAGTGTTTCTCTTCAATAATCGTCTCAACATGTGCATCTTCAAATAATTGAAAACACCCGGGAATTAATTTGCATGTTATTATCGTTAAGATGCCGAGTACGTCTTATTTGTCTCGTCATGTATTAATGATTATACAAAGCTAGATTGGAGCTTTGGTTTTGATCAAAAATATTGAATAGGCAATGATCGTGTTATCGTGCGTAAATCTCATTCACTGATATTTTCAAGCTGCTGTGTCCCAGTGGAAAAGACCCAACGGACTGTCGTCACGAGGTTTCTCGTTCAAGTCCCCGGCCTGCAGCGGATGTGCCCCTATAGGCGAGGTACTATTTATCCTCATTGCCTATGATAGTCACTTGGAGTGGACGCAATACCGTCTTATATTGTTTTGTTTCGTTTTGTTTTTTGTTTTGTTTTGTTTTTGTTTTTTTTTTTTTGCTTAGAATTACATGGATTTACTGCGTCCTTAGCGGCCACCTAACATGAATAAATTGAAAATCAAATTAAAATCAATATCGAAAGTACGAGTGGGCTCCTTGAGGGGGAATGACTTAACATCTACTGATGATGAAGACAACCTCCCCCTCCTGCGATGACTCTGTGATATGGGAGGAGTGCAGCTGTCCCGACAGAATAGGTCCACTGGCTATACCAGACTAGAACCCTGCCTTTTATAGTGAGGCTAATTCACAGCATTGCCATTTAAGTCTCCCAGATCCTGCAGAAGACTCCCTGTAAACTGAAATATCTCTTCATGTCCTTAATACTATAGAAAACAGAAGTCTCCCTGATTTGGGTGTTATTTTAGGCTGTTGAGTTGCATGTAAGACATACGTATCTTCCCGATTGCTCTTTGGAATCTCACTGATCTACTCATGTGAGAATGTTGGCAGTCCTCCATTCATTGTCAGTGGAAAAAAGAGAATGAATTAAAATCTTTAGTTGCGCAATGGCGTACTGATCAAATGTTGCGCTTGACTCTTATTCATATGCATGTATTAAATTACAACTGTTATATAGCTACTTTTTAAAATTTGTGGGTTAATGTTCTTTTTCATTCATTCATTTATTCATTCATTCGTTCATTCATACACACACACACACACACACATACCATACATGCATACATACATACATACATCTATTCATTCATTCATTCATTCATTATATTCACATGGTTCAGTTAGCTACCTATAGTTATCTATTTATTCATCCCTTCCTTAACTCGTCATCATGATCCTACCTGCAGGAATATTGCGGATTGCACACGAATTAGCCAGCAGCTGTACCATGTTCCATCTATGTGGAAAGATAAATCAACTACAAAGAGATTTCTTTATTTAGACATTCAATCACTGAGTTCTGCTAGCGCTTCTGATAACGCCACCGAATAAACCGACTTCATTATAATCGCTTTGCCTTGTGAAATTCTTCCTCTATTTTTGGTCTATACAAACAGATGTCGTCGTTTTGAAGTGTAGACGCTGAACTGTCAAGCGTTCAAAATCAGTATTGACTGAAATTTCAATGCCAAATACCGAACCTCCACAACATTTATAGTTTCCTTTGATATTCACTTCATTAGATTCTTACTTCCGCGGCGACAAAGTCTCCATTCGGCACAATGTGATTCTACATCAATGTGGTTTGTTCTTAGCGGTCATCACCTCGTCCTCCTTTTTCCCTCCGTTGTATCTCGAAAAAGAAAGTCAGACCTACTTCTGAAGGGGAATGAGATGCGAGTTTTGTCCAGGAATGTGCTCTTTGTATTGAGTTCCTTCTGTTGATAATACGTCGTGTACCAAACTAATGTTGAAGGATATATGCCCCCTAAAAAAAGAAAAATACAGCAGAAGGAGATGGAAAATTCTAATCTGAATATTTAAGGCTTCAGTAAGACGCTTTCATGAAGTCACTCGATGAACTTTAATGTTGTGTGCCGTTTGTATGGAAATGGAAAGGGGAATTATTTGCAAGCGGCTGTACTCGGCTAGGATATACATGCATGCAGTTAAGAACCTTCTCTACCGTATATGGTAGAACTTTTTCCGATGTGAGCCGAGACGCAATTTGGGCGCCCCCTGTGCGCATATTGCATAAAACGTTCCCTTTTAGCCTGATAGCCCGGCTTGCATGCGGCAGTAATGGGCAAAACGATTCCACGTCGTTGATTTGATTTCTCGGCGAGTCTCCCGGATGACACAGTACGGTTCCTGGCATCAAGCGCAACCTGGGTTGACTCTAAGAAAACAACAACAAAAATGTGGAAGAAAATGGTTTCTTCGTTTGGTCGTTCATTTTGCTTGTGTGTTTGTTTTTAAGTGTTCTTTGAAAGCGAGATTGATTCGTTATCCCAATTATTTCCTGCAATCTTGACTCAAGGGTGGCACAAAGCATAATACGAGCATGACGAGTGGGAAAATAAATCAGTAAAAATCACCGCTGATTGAAGAACGGGCAAAGTCGATATCCATTACCAAGCAAACGGAATGTTGTGTATTATATACCGGTATCTGAACGAGAACCCCGTGAGCATGAACTGTTTATAATGTGGTATACCCAGTACATACACTTTGTATGCGCAGAAAGCTGCATTTCTGAATATATGGCAAAAGTACTGTGTTATAATCCGTCAACAACCAATAGTAGTGTGTCTTAAGATTCCCGGGGTAGCCCCTTAGCATCCAGGGTAGCTTGCCTCCGACATCGAAGGTAGCCTCTCCAGTATGCTTGTATGAACACTCTATTCTAAATGATCCTAAATATCATCATTATCCCAGAATTTTCATTAGAATTTGCTCAAACTTTAATTGTCCTGATTTCCTAATTTTTCTGCTCTTTTCACAAAAACTAATTTTCATGGTGGATCTCCCTTTTAAATGTAGTCGAAGAGTACTTGATGAATATTTATGGTAGCACAATACCTAGCTTAGCTGTCTATGGAAGGGACGAACATAAGTTTTCAATCGTCTTCATCAATTTTCCTTCCCTTGTCTTGCAGCACAATATGTCCAGTTTTATCTGTTCTATACTCTCCTCTTGTCTATACCCTCCATTCATTTTCTGACATTTCTCTGACCTTTCCCCTGTTTCTTTATCTGTCAAATCTCTCTCTCTCTCCCTTCTTTCTCTAAACCTTTCATCTTGATATTTCCAGTTTCTCCTATTCCCTCCTCTAAATTTCGTTCTGCCTTTCCAACTTATTTCCATTCTTTGTCTCTTTCACTCTTGATACCCATTTCTCTCCATATTTTTGTCATCTCAGTGTATTAATCTTGCCTTAATATCTCACACGTCAAATCGACTGTTCTGTCTCCCCTCGTTCTCCCAGGCGCCAAGACGGTGTACGTGGGCAACCAGGTCATCTATTGCGTAAGCATGGCCCTCCTGGCCGCCATCCGCACCCCGTGGGCAGCGTTCCTCTTCTCCGCCACGGCAGGTATCGAGTACTCGACGCTCTTTACGCTTCCGTTCATCCTCCTGGCCAATTACCACTCAACAGACACGGTGAGCGCTTCATTCATTCATTCATTCATTCATTCATTCATTCATTCATTCATTCATTTAGTAATTCTTTTATTCATGGATATATGTAAACAACATATCCCATGCAGTTGCCAATAGGAACTAAACATTCGCCTACGACGGAAGGAGAAAAAACTGCATAGGCATTGCGTCCATAACGATGGGGATAAAGAAAAATTGGATAGTGATAAAGAAATTTATACTTATAATGATTAGGAGTTCATTGCCAGGTCAAATTGTGTGTGTGCGTACGTGTGTGTGCGTGTGTGCGTGTGTGCGTGTGTGTGTGTGTGGGTAAACGTGTGTGAATATGTTTCAGGCACATGACGATGTAAAACCTAAAAATCATAATGCGGAGCCAATAAGGTTTCCTTATCCTTATACCTATTTTATTGCTCATAAGTTTTGACCCGGAACCGATACTTGTGTTTAATTTGTTCCCCCGTTTCAACACAGAAAAACTGTAAAGAGATTATTGAGAGTACGAAACAATAATTGAAGATATCGCTTCCAGTAAGCATTTAATGATTTCCAAGGTCTTCCACGATTCCTCAATGATCTTCCAATGAATATTACAGTAAGCATGTCCTTCATCAAATTTTGAACTGGTTCAAAAGAGTGTGAACCGATAGAGACCATCAATGAAATAACGAAGCCCAGCGAAGATCCATAAGAAATCAATGTGCTCCGTGTGACAGATTGCTGAAGAACTGTCCCTTAGTGAGTGCTCAATGATCTCTACAGCGTTTCCGCAGAGACAACAGTTTTATCATTATGGATAATGCATGGCTCGACACTAACTTTTTTGTTTGGTGGCCCGATGGGGCCACCAAAATCCTAAATTTCAAATATTTGGTGGTCCGAGAGAAAATTTTGGTGTCCCGAAAAAAAAACCAATAAAAACATTAAAAGTCCTTTTTTTTTGATGAGTCAAATATTTAAGATTTATGATAGTAAGAATTAGAAGTTGGACATATCTACTCATAGGCGGGCCGAGGCGGGCCACCAAATTTGCCCTTTTTTGAAATTTGGTGGCCCGACTTTCATTTTTGGTGGCCCCGGGCCACCGGACCACCGTTAGTGTCGAGCCCTGGATAATGGGATGTTGAGGACTGCTGTGAGATCTGGGCCCTGTTTTATGAAGAGTTGAAATTGATTATAAAGTTGATTTCTATCATAAGTCTATGGCAGCCTGTGTGTTAGGGAAATTTAAAATCGATTAATATGTATTTTGATAAAACAGGGCCCTGTATGCCAAATCTGGTGTTGGGTTGCTCAATAGTATCCGTCCTGATGAAAGAAGCATGACAATTGTATGAATTAATCAGTTCTTTTACCACTGTTGTTGTGGGTTTTTTTTTTTCATGCTGTCCCGTATCGTTGCAGTTCTACAAGACGAGCAGCGCCACACACAACGAAGACGAACTCGACGTTGAAGATAGTAGCAGACAGCAGAAGCAGCCCATCCGGGGCCTCGGAACGGACGTGTCGCTCGTGCAGAGCATGGTGTTCGTTGCGCAGTTCTTCCTTTCAATCTGTATGGGGAGCATAGTGCACGCCGTAGGGAGCACGGTCGCAATCGTGGGTGCTGCTTGCGTGCTAAGCGGTTTGGGGGCGCTAGCCGCAACCCAAGTAATGTATGCCGGGTTATGATACACTCCAACTTTACAGAATTCCTACAGTGTATATCAAAGTGAATTTTAGAGAAACAGAACCCCTTAGTTTATCAGTGAAAAGTGTAAGAAATAGGATATATTCATAGAAGTATGTGGGACATGTACACAATGATATGACAGCTATAATCATGAACACAACGCGAGTCGTACTATACTGAGTAATGGTAATATTTTGTGTGAAAATTTGGCTATAGGTGTAGTAAAACAAAGATGATGAATTAGCTGATAGATTTAATGGGATAAAAAATGTAGCAAAAATTTGAATTCATTTGCGAGATTTACTGATGAACAATGATGTGCGTATGATGTATAAATGTGTATGTGTGTTCGATTGTGTGCGTTTGTACGTGCGTGTGTGCTTGTGTGCGAAGTCCTGATAGGACGTTAAGGAGTACAAAATTTGAACCTGCAACAACGTGTAATGCCAAACTGATGAATTATTACAAAGAGGCTTATCAAAGAACATGACTTTCTCCACAAGGTATATAACTGTAACGTTGCACACTTCGTCGAGTGGTAGGGCCTATGCATACTCAAGTAGCCGAATTGTAGATTGTATGAATGTTTTTGTTCAACGATGTGGGCTGAAAATGACATAGACATTTCTCGATGCCAGAAATCTATGCACTACTTGAAAACAAAGTTTATCAGTCGCTTTCCATTCTAAAATGATATCGGAAATGCTAATAATGCAAATAATACTCTGGCAGTAGAGACACAAACTATAATGGAGAAAATCATAAAACGTTTTGTGATTGTCCCCAATCATGTCAAATATAGGATTAATCTTCATCGGGTTGTTGGCTAATAGACAAAGTTTATGTTCAAACAAAATGGACCACGACGAAATGGACTAATCGTTTCGATAATTGTGCTTCGGCGCTTACATCTGGAAGGGTGCACCTAGGTCATGAGTAAGCAAAATCTTTATTCTCATATTTCATCATCAGTAAAATCACATTAGCTGTTGAACAGTATAGGCAAATTTACACGATTGTAGTACATTGATGAAATCGATAACATTGCACTGATAAAGCTGATGAAATTGCAAATGCTCATCGCAACCCATTATTGATCTTTGTGCAAGGCCTTCGGGGTTTTAAGGTTTCGTCAGAGTCGCTGTCGCAACTTTTGATTTTCGGAGAAAGAAAAACAACAACCTCAAACTCATTGACAGCAAACGCAAGAAATGTCTTTTCTTGCCTAAGGAAATCAGAGCCTAATTTTATACTCGACTGGATATTCAATAACAAAACGGAAAGCCAGCCGGGAGCGTGTCCACATTATGTTTCTTTTGTACTTTATCAATCGCAGCATTAGGGGTCCACATTTCAAAAATGGATGCGAAAAGGTAGAAGTACAGGAGCACAATATACGAATTGGTTAGAAGCCCTCAACAAGCTTCAAGACAAGACCCCTTACCTCTTGGGAGATGCCGAGGTTTCTATTCTTCGTCCGTCCTTTTCTTTTGAAACTGTCCACCCAATTTTTTGATCACATTGCTCCTATTTGAAGAAATTTCCGCGGCGATTCGATTAGAGCAGGCATCGTGTACCGGGCTGTCCAATCGCGCCCAGCTATAGGGTTTCCTGCCGGTTCGTCCCGCTCTCTGATTACTTAATATCAGGTTTACCAATAGAATCTTCCCCTCGACCGCAACCTGTGGTAGAATATACATCACCAAGATGAAAAGTGTCGGAGAAGAAACAAAAAATCTGCACTTTTTGAGGCTGTTACCATAGAACGTGGTGGATAGAGGGGAAGGTTTGGAGAAAAGAGCATCGTACAAAATTTGGCATAAAAGTGACATTTTGCTGAATGAATAATTTATAATGTTGCTTTCAACGTAGTCAGATTTTGGCGTTACGGAGTTGCATTGTATGACATGTGCTTCAATTATGAGTATATATTGTGCTTTCATAATGCGGTAGCTTGATTCTGGAGGAAAATGTGAAAATCAATAAATAATTGTGTATATTCATTGAAAACGACGTAAGTGCTTTTTTCTATAAAGGTGTGTGTGTGTGTGTTCCATGTCAGTGGATAGTGATGGTCATCTACCATTGCTGCCTTTCCTCGCCTTACAAAGCATCATTAACAACAACGAAATCCATTTTCAAGCCAGTTCATTCGTACACCTGTACACTCCTAAACTATTATGCCTTTAGCGAAACTATTCACCCTTCTTTTTCACAACAGCCACACAAGTATAGACATTCACATACGTAAATTGATACCGAAAAAAGGCATAACCTATCAGATGTGCAATCACTAACTATATATCGTAAATACAAGCGCAAGCGCGTGCATACACACACACACACACACACACACAAATTTATTTTTATTTATTTATTTAATGCTAATCTTTTGTCAGGGTATAGCCCATTCATCAATAAATAGTGGTCTCCATGGAGCCCTGAATAATATTGATGAACATATGTACATTAAATAGCAAAACGTATATACAGAAGATAACATAGATACATTGCAAATAATACAGTGTATATTGATTATGTCACCACAAGAGTACACCAGAATGCCGATATAACAATTATAACGCTATTGTGCAGGAATGATTGGCTAGCTCAGAATAAATTTGGTGTGTAACATTCACACGTTTACATCTGCATGCACGCTCCCACATTCCCCAGGAAAAAAAAAAAGATACACACGGATCACAGGCACACTCCACAAAATCACACTGACGAGGTTTTCTTATAACCACCACAAACTGATTGGCTGCGCAAAATCGCATCAGATTCGGATATCGTAATCTTGCATTATTTTTTTTCATGATACCCGAAAAAGCAAAAACAACGGCGGAACACTTCTCTTTAATTTCCTACATTAGCACTTGCAAGATAATAGATATGTGACATATTTTATGAACAGGTGAATTTGAAAGCATGATTTTGATATTTGACAGTTGCGTTTCAATGAAAACACGCACACAGTAGCAATTATCTACGTATCCGTAAAACCCCCCAATTACGGCCAAACTATCCTCACATGACAGATATAATGTTCATGTTCATGTTCATTTGTGTCACACAGTTTTATCAGGCACGCTTTCTGAATATTTACTACCGTACAGTAACTGCTATTCCACATCACAATGCCTGTTTCTATTATGCGACCTGAAAAATATCATTCATCATTCAACCAGATTTTTTTCTCCGAAACAAATGCCGATATCTAGACACCTCCGACGCTTTGCCAAGTTATGGTCTAAATAATCTCAGATCATAATTATCATGTCGATGGCCTTCCCTCCGGTGATCTCTGGGACCATAATTGCAGATATTACGTAATACGATACCAACGCCTTCGGATCTTATGACATCTAATTGTGATGTACATCGTTGGTTGTACCAAAGAGCTACTCAGTAGCTCTTTGGTTGTACAGTACTCTGCATGAGCAGACGGAAACTACCAATGTTCAAGCATGGTTAACCGTGCATGATTCAGCATAATTACTAAATTGTTCCATCGATCCAACTTTAAAATTTCTCTCTATCTGTCCATCTATCTATCCCTTTCTTTTGCACATTTTGATAAGAAAGCAAAATAACATAATACTATCATTATTATACCCTTTTCATTTCATGTTATCTATCACATCTTTTTATTTGAGAAATATTTTCTTTTGGGGGTGATCAGTCTCGGAACATTACCTCGTATAACAATCATGCACAATTCAGCTGGCTATACACGCCTACATCATTTGTGACACAATGTGTATACATCCATACATAAAATTTTAACTCACACGCATATTACGTGTATTATGCGTGGATTGCATGCATAAAATATGGTGCAGGGTAACGGCACTAATCATTACTATCATAATTTGGTGTCATGGCAAGTGAAACGTCCTTGGCGTATGTTTTATATAGGTGTGGAAAAAGTACAAATCATAAAAATAAATGTTTTATACACACATTATACTACAATCTCGTGTCCTTGATGTACGCAACACGTACACACACATACACACACACACACGCGTGCACACACACACACACACAGACGCACACATACACACACACATACACACACACTTACACACTTACACATACACATTTTCGAAATGAAAATTCATTTGCAATGAAATATTTTACACAATGGCCAAATGTACTCTTTAACAAAAAACGAAACGTACAGCAGTCCAGTACAGTGACCCCCCCCCCTCCCCCCGAAAAATGAAAAACAGGCGAACGTGATGATCAGAAGAAACGATATTTTGATAACGACAATAAAGGCCAAATGATTCATCGATACAGCATATCTGTCGCTATATTCCTGCAATTAATCACAATCTACATGTATTAGAAAAAAATCCGTGGCAAACACAACTTAACATTCTTTTACAAACACTGAGTAACACACTCAATCACAACATTTTGTGCATTTAACAAGGAGAAAGACAGACGATTACTGACATATACTGACATAGTGACATGAGAATCTACAGGACAACGCAAACGGTACCAATTTTCTTTGCCAACTTTTGGCTATCTCGTCATCTTTTCAGATCATCCTTGTCGATTTATCTTTATGACACCTAATAACGACTAAGCCATTACCCAGGTCGCTAGCAGGTCATTGTACAGTGTTTTTTTGTGTGCCGAAGGGCGCCATCTACGGGAGAGAAAATTTGATCGTAAATCAGCATCACAGGAGCACTCACGGATTTATTTCTTTCTTTCTTTCTTTCTTTGCGGGGGAGGGGACTAGATTTAAAAAACAAACAAAAAACAAACAACAACAACAACAACAACAACAACAACTCCGGTATCATCATAGAAATTCAATAATCCAAATCTTACGAAATTGAATCGAATATTTTCTATCGCCGTTTTGATATCTTGAACTGAATTGAACTGGAAAAAAAAAAACTCGCCCAAGTTGTTATTCGATATTTTCTTATTCAATCTAGAAGCCCATGGATTTGCTTGTTACCATAAGGTGTCAATGCAAGTCTATCATTGTATGTCCCACAAAGTGTAAGTGAAGACATTTTTTAACGTGCCATGCAGGAATCATTCTAACGCGAAATACAGTCCATGTTAATGTTTCATATTGATGTTTTCACTTTCTCTAATCTGTTTCGTGATAACTTTGACATTGCATTTAAATTTCATATTCTATAATCATCTTCTACTCTGAGAGTGATTCTTCCGTTCCGGTTTGTTCGATTTGACATAATTCACACAAGTCAGTTTGACCATGGAGTATAGTATCTTACTTTAAGCTATGATAAGAAGTGTGATATGACAAGGGATATCATCTCCGGTTTTATCTTTCTGATTAAAGAATCAAGGAGATCTCACTCTGAAGGACTGCCAATGGTACAGCTAAATAAATTTCAATGAACTTTATGCCCCCGAAACTCTCTATTCTCGTAACTGAGTTTCCTTTTTTTATTGGAACACAAAGTATAGTTTTTTAGTAGTTTATCACAACAAATGCGGCTCTAATTGCACCAATATTTCATTGCTGCTTTCTGATAGTACCAGATCACTGCATGGGGTTGGGGATTTAACTCTTAAAAAAGGGGGCGGAGAACAAGAATCGAAGCCTAAACGAGGGGAGGGGAGGGGGTTGAGATGAAATTATGCCCTTGTTAAAAGATCTTAGATCACCGAAAACACCCTGGCCTGCTCAGCCTTCATGTATTGGTTGACATCAGATAATCATTCAAGATCAACCCAATGTCATCCAGCAAAAGTTTATGTGTCTGTTTTTTTCTAAATGTATTCCTGATGGCATTTTATCAAATACCATTCAAAACTGTATCGAGATATGCTGCTCAAAGTATATTGCAGAGTATGTCTCATAGCGTCGTATAGTATTAACGCGGAGGAAGTTGGAGTAGTCCCATTTGACATTCCAAAGACAATCTTCCGATTTCAGTTTCGACATCGTTTAAGCCCTTAGACTGTTTTAATCTTTTTTTTTTTTTTTGCCATTCTTTGATGTTTGATTCTTGTACTCATTCGTTGATTGGTTTCATCTTTGGAATGCATTACACTTGATGCATTAATGATTCATTCTTTTATCATGTTTATTATCATTTTCATTATGTGCCTATTACGTACAGCTCGAATGGCACATCATTGTAATGTCCCAGGATCCTTCAGTTTTCTTTTTGAAAAGATGATACTCTGCGTCTCTGTTAAACATCCCTGTCTATCATCTAAAGTAAAACCGAAAAAAACGCGACCTACCCCGAGTCTTTGCCGACATTCCACTTCGCGATAAGGCAGACATAATTGTGCCGGAGCCAGTCTAATTGCGTATCGTATTGCTTTGAATCGCTGCATCATGGCGATATACCTGCCAAATACTAGAAGATTAGATAAAGAAATCAGCGGCGAAATAGGCTTATCACGATCATTATTCACTTGCATGATATTGTTGTCATCATGTCTGTAATGGTATTATCCGCTTTTTTATCAGTTCTTTCGAACTGATCTAATAAATGAGACTAACAGAGTTTTTCATTTTCTAAAATTTTAGATCTCTTTAGTTTCCTACTCTACACAATGAAGCTATCGTGACTTTAACCTGTACAGCTATATTCAGATGCAGCGAACAATCAGTCACACCCATTGCTAATGCTTGGAGAACAGAAATTCTAAGCAGAGGGTTGTCTTCATGATTTGCATGAGTGAAAGTGAAATGAGCAGGGAATTCATACAAGTAAGAGGGACATTTGACAGCTTAAATGTCAGTAGACATCTCTCTCATAGCAGTCTTTATTTATGCGAAGATCAAAACACCAATGTTAGTCACATGACTATAATGTATTATTATCGTCGTCGCTTGTAGTATGTACACACAAACACTCATACATACAAACACTATACGTACATGATGTAGAAAACACATGAGCATGCGCCCACAGAAGATAAAAAAGGGTTATCAAACTTGAATCAACCGCATCTTCGAAGATGTTCTAGAACATGCTATTATTGCTTGGTCCCGAATATAATCATAAAAGTATGTGTCTCTATCGAGAAAAGTTTGAATTTCGAGACATTTTGCACTCACAACGAATGAGGAATGCTTACGTATTGTGACGTTATCGTCTCGCAAGTTTCTATCAAACTTCCGCTATCCATCACTTTCTTTACAATATTCACGCAGTATATTGAGACAGTAAGCGCACTGTACTTCTTCTAATTTGATGACACCGCTGTCATACAGTGTATGCCTACACTTATGGCGAGCTTTAGATCTGTGACGCGAACGCTAAGACGACGAAAAAAAAAAAGAAGAAATGTGTTCTGCGCATGCGCAAAACAGCTGTTTCCATATTCCAAGCCGGGAGTCTGCGTATAGTCTTAGCATTTGCGTCGCAGATCTAAAACTAAACTATCTTCAACAAGGAGAACGTAACAGAAGTTGAAGTGAGAACCCAAGGAAGAATAAAACGTGGTTTTATTCATGATAGCATGCAGAATCTTTACGATTGACATGGCAACAATGATGATGGTGGTGATGTTATAGGTGACAAGATGATTTTGTGGCTTTGATGACTTATTTGCTGATTATGAAAGTAATTGTGATGATAATTGGGACGGTGATCTCGATGCATATGATTCCACGATGATGACGTGTTCGGAATTGATTTGCAGTGCCAATGGATGAAAATTGAAGTTTAACTTTTGCTGCTACTAAACGAAAATGACGTGACTATCCCGACTATTGCGCTATTCATGCCGATGATAATGAAATGTCTTATAATGGAATCCATCAATCATGAAATCATAGAGACAAACATGACAGCGTCAGTGACGTTGAAGGAGTAGCAGAAAAGCATGTCAGCTTGGAAAGATTTTATTACTCTTTAGGAAGGCACAAAGGGGGGGGGGCGTTTGCCCTTATACCTTACTGGAAAGAACACAGTGTACCACAGTGTTTTGACAGTGTGGTCACATAGTCGACTATGTGAAAACGCTCAAATTTCACAGTGGGGAGATGATTTCACACTGTGGTTTGGTTTTAACAGAGTGTTCACATGGAAATGTTCTGTGTCACACTGTGAATTGATGATTCACAATGAGTTCACACTGTTGAAACGCTCGAATTTAACAGTGTGAAGAGATCTCACAAAGTGTTCGCACTGTGTTCACACTGTGTTTCTCACACTATGGGACACTGTGTTCATTCCAGCAGGGTATAGCTGTTGAAAGCGTATAGTCCTCCATCTTGTCTGACAAACTAGCTGCACACTTCAACACGACTTCTTCCATTGAAGAAGAGATTCCTGAATCATGATGCACTGGGTACGAATGCTTTGTGGCCACAAATCAAGGCGTAATCAGGAGGAATTAAGGAATGTACGTTCGTCCTCCCTCACCACTCGTAAATATAAAAAGGTGCATAATGTGCTTGAAAGTCGTACGCAATTCGTTACCCATGGCAACGACATCCTTGAAAGGAAAAAAACTCAACTGTGGGGATGAAAGCAGTGATAAGTAGGAGCATCATCATCGTTACGTGGATCGCAAGGAGTGGATGGAGATGGAGTACGGAGACAAGAGAGAATTTAGATTCTGGCGGAAGAATCAAGAGCAGATCAAGTAGTGTGGAACATACACCTGTGAGAAATAAATATTCAAAGTGTTTACGCAAAGATTAAGGTATTGTTGTTTCCTTCTTCTTCTTTTTCTCCCTCAATGTTTAATAGAGGAAAAGGTGATGGAGGGGTGGGGATGGGTAGTTACCGGGGGACGCAAGGAGAGGGAGGATGTTTCTAATTTTGTGTCTTGTCGCAGGAAATCCTCCGCTGTGTATCCATGCCTCTCTAAGCTTCTTGTCAACGGACTGCGTTCTTACCCCTTCTTCTAATTATTTTTCTTCTTTGTCGACGGTGTGAATGCATGGAACATAAAATGCTGCTACATCGTTTATCAACCTGCAGGGGAGGTGAGAATTGAAGTAAAAAACAAAACATAATAGACAATCAAACATACAAACAAACAAAAAACGGAATGGATCATATAACCTTACCCTGCTTGTAACAAATTGCGAGCCGTTTTCTCAGTCAAGAGTCCCTTCAGTATATTATATCACACACAGATGACACATTAACACGTGAAGTCTCATTACCACGTTTCTGTTGTTTGAGCAATTAATATCTGGGGGTTTTTTTATCTTCTCGATTTTTTAAACATAATTTTAGCATTCTCTGTTAATGTTCAATTAGGTAGAGTGAAAAGTAACTTTACAGTTGAGTATTCTGTTTTCATTTATTTTGTAATTGCTTGTTTCGTTCCAGAGTTATAAAAAGCATCCTCATTCATGAATACATTGTACATACAGTGTTTAGTAATGACTGACTCAGCAATTTGTAGCACACTATCAAGGGGAGACTAAAGTACCCTTTTTCTCACATTTCTTTCTGATTTTGTGCAGATTGGATGAATTCAATCAGTTCATCCTAATCTTTCTCCATAAAAGATGTACAATGAAATTCAGTGTTGTCAATGTGATGATGGCCAGATGATAATTTCAGCTGAAAATTCCGCCCAGGAGTCAATGGGCTACATTGTACATTTTTTTACGTAAAATCTATAACATCATGCGCCAAGTTACATATGAGCTGCAGCGATTTGATAAAAATTGGTGAAAGAGAAGAAAATATGAAAACATGCATACAGTTTGATTAATACACAAAATAATTCATTCACAAGTCATCAACTTTTTCGATTAGATAATTATGACATGGTATACATAATAATTCATTCCGTAGATTTCCAAGAAAGTATTAGTCATTCTGAGAAGCAATGTCTGATTTCAATACAGAAAACGGCAGGTGACAATCTCTTCTCATCCCTCTCTTTCCTTCCTCTCCCCCACCCCACCCACCCCATTCCATCCTCCCCTCTGTCTCTCTTCGCTCTCTGATACTAAAAGTACTATGTCTGAAGACAATCATCGATTGCATCTTTGTTGTGATAGTGCAGGGATGAGGATGGTTGTGGAGACATCAATAAATTTTGTTAAAAGTGTTTTTGTAATATGTTGACGGTAATGAAGTCTGATTGTGATATAGTGTATTTGATGTTTGTTTATGTGATATAGATTTTGATATGATATAATAGTAAAATGAAAATGTAACATTTGATGAAATATATTATTATAGGTGTTTTTGGTGTGCAATAATTTCATTGATTTTTCTTCAACATTTTAGTAATTTTAGCTGGATGGTTGGTAAAAAGTTTTGTAACTGCTGTGTAATAACGTCTCCTCCTTATTTACACCCCTGCATATGTATTTTTTTTATTGTTTCTTAGATTAAGGGTTTTTATAGATATTCATAATCCAGTGTTGTAAAGAAAAGTGATTCGATTGAGTAGTTTTTTTCTCTGTTGTTGTACTGTATATGTATGATTTTTGTTGATTTAGATTGATAAATGTACGATTCTATGTATTATTTCTCAATATGTTTATTGTAAACACCTTATTATAATCTGTGAAGTATACTGTGATTTTTGTCTATATACATGTACTCTGTAAACTGAATGTACTTCAGTCTCTGGGCTGCCAATTTCAGGAACAATAAACCTCATCAATTCAATTCAATAATGGGATAGAAAATCAATTTGGCAAAGAGGAAACATAGAAATTCGAGATGTTATAAGAAGCGTTTCGTCTTACACCGCTCGGCTATGTACGTAAAATTAACCACATGTTATATATATCAATTGCTCTAGGTTTCACACCTGTCAGTCACTCCTATTAAAGACATGAAACTTTAGTCGTCCCCCACCCCCCCCCCCAAAAAAAATGTAAAGAGACATCATCCAACGAGACCAGTTTCTTTTAGAGAAATCAATGTTCTTCAACAAAACAAGAACAGCATAAGAACAGCAACGCGGATAAGTCAATGTTCAAGTGATTGGTTTATTTATCCCTACTCATATCAGGGAGCTAGGGATCCACCTCCCTGCCCGTATGCGCGCGGACTGCTCAGGATACGTCCCTACCCAATTTTCACAAATGAAATAAATGGCGGGAGTTTTGGCAGTCCATACACTTTGATAGTAACTATATATACGGTGTATAATTATATCAAAAGTCATTTTCTTATATGTACATGCGTGTATTGCCATGTCCTTTTGTATGTTATTATCCCTGTTGCAGGAAATGCTTCCTCTTTTTTATCCAGCAGTGTTTTAGTTTTCTCCCCCAGTTTAGAAAAAAAAGTGATGGGTTTTTCATCGTAGATAGTAGTGTCATACTTTTGTCATTTCATAAGTCAGACAAACTGTCCGTTTACAAAGTTTTGTGCTATTATAGAAATCAATGGGGCTAAGTAAGGGAAAGCTTTATGCCTTCCTGCTTGATCTCGTATAGGTTAATACTCCTATCGGGTCAATACGACTCACAACATGAATTTGCAGGAGTGGTATAGGCCTAAATATCATGCACATCTGCTTGAATCCGTGACTTTGCGAATGATCTATTAATTCCGATTTAAAGCAGTGACTTTAATTCGCCTCGCGATCGACGCTTCTCGCCATGATGTTCTGCCCGTCAATGTCATCCTCTGCGAGTGTTTGTGAGGAGGGAGCTGCCCGGGCAGCTGGCCGAACCTGGCCCCCGTCGAAGACCCAGTTGCTAAATTTAGGACGTGTTATTTCGGTACTGCCCTCACATCAAGAGGGGACCTTCCCGGTTGTAGACGGGGAAGAAAAACAGAAGAAGATAACGAAAATGAAGAAGAAGAACTGTGTGCGCTCATGGAGCTTGCCTACAGGTCACATCGTCCTCGTCAGCTTGGAGTGCGTGCGGCGCGTTCCGGTGTGTCACACCAACGCTTTGAGGCCGGGGGAACCTCTGAACACAGAGATGCCCATTTCGATTCAAGAGACAGTCCAGTGCACCTCGACAGGATTTTGTGATTATACTCATGATCATCTGAGTCGCGAGACTTATCTAGGGCACCTTTTTCATATCTTGAGCTATAATCTGTATGTTCAGAACAATGTAAAGGATTTAAATTGAACGACGTCATGTGCGACAGTGCATTACGTAATGTCGTCCTCACAGTGCATCCACTGATCTCTACTCTTTACTCTCTTCCAGAATTTCTTATTACAGAGATCAGTGAGTGCATCCAACCGTATAGTTTGTGGGAGTTGAGTGGGCACGCAGAAAAGGTTTTACCTTCGCTTTAAACAAACGGAAGAAAGGGTGAATACCTTTCTTATTGTACGCTTTAAGCCCTCTGTAAAGATTGACATTAACTGTTTTGAGGAGGAGATGCATACGCCCGTTCTGGCTGGTAAACACCTTGTTACTAATATGTAAGGCTCAGTCCCACACGTAAGGGAAGGCGTGAGCTCCGAGCGAGAAGCAGCGGAAGTAGCGCGTAAAGACGCAGCCAGGGCATTGACAGATGAGCGGAGAGCCAGGCTCTGAGCACCTGGTCCAGACTTTTCAAACAACATCGGCAGGGGGATATAATCCTCGCCGAAAGATACCAGCAGCTAGTGGGATTCAAAAATCTGACGATACCGCCGAGAAGCCGAAAATATATTCCTCTGAATGAATCGGCGATATCCATGAAAAAAGTTGCACTGCTCGACAACTTGTCGACATTTATACCACCAGGCAAAGTGAGAGTGCAGTGCTGGCGCTACCCGCGGGATTGTGCGGATGAAGTTCGGATCAAATGTAGCACCAGTGTTTGATTGACTAATGAGGAGTTTTTTATCATTCGATCCTCTGATCAGAACATGGCCGGAAAATACGGGAATATATCGCCTCACACGGTCATTTCCTTATCCACCGTGTGTCTGCTTCAGATGATATCATCCATACTAGCGCAAGGTAATTAACTCTTTGCACTTAGAAGTCGAGTCCGTTCACTTTTTGTGTGTGTGTGTTGCGAAATATTAGGCAATGAGTTTATCTATCATTTATTTTTTCTTCAGTTATAAGTGTTTTTTTTTCTTTAAGATTTTGTTCACGTTTATAAACGCTGAGCTTTAATAGACGTCAGATATTGTAACTCGCACTTCTCATGCAGGTAGAATACAGATTGTGTTATATCAGCTCCCATTCACTGTGTGCAGTATATATAGCCTCTCTAACCTTGAACAAGTTTTAAACAGCTGTCACGGAGACGCTTTTAAGTGAATAGTGTGCATAAACTCTGAGGAAAATAGCTTACAACTAAAGTATTGTATAATGTCTTTCCTTCAGCCGTCTTCTTGCCTTCTGCCGTAATACTGTATGGAAAGTGATTATTTTGTCGCTGCAAATGTATTTGCGTTACTATTATTCCACGTATTTATAAAAGTGTTAAACGTGTTAAAGGTGGTACTATAATACAAAAGTATCGGTAGCAATTTCTCACATTTACATGTATAGTAATAGTAACATCATCATCATCGTCGTCGTCGTCGTCGTCGTCGTTATCATCACCATCACTACCACTGCCATAATTATCCTGCCTGTTGAACAAAGAGATTTTGCTCTGACAATTTCACTTTTGACGATGTCGGATATTACTCCGTAAGTCCAGGAACAATCATTTCGTAAATTTGCATAACCGCCATGTCCCCTTTGGCACCAGACAACGTTCTTTCCCCCTCCTTGGAGATGGGTTGGTGGAGGGGGAGGATAGACGCTCAGTTGAGTGATGTTAAAGGGATGGTATGGCATTGGTTGAGGTGAGGATTCAGCTTTTAGAACTTTTTGCACGATACGAAGAAACCACTCTATAAAGTGTTAAAGAGCATTCAATTCTAAAAGGAATTCAAAGTTTATTTGACGAAAATCGGCTTTGAAATGTCTGAGATATCCAAAAACGAAGTAAAACAAAGCAATCCTATGATAAAAGTTGGGTCCCACCTTTTATCAGGATCGCTTTGTTTTGGATATCTCAGCCATTTCAAAACCAATTTTCATCAAACAAACTTTAGATTCCTCTTAGAATTATGTGCTCTTTCGTAAAATATTTTATATGTAGGAGGTTTCTCATTATCGAAAAAGAAAATGATAAAAAATAAACATAAAAAATCGTTGGAAACTCAACCGAAACTGTACTATCCCTTTAATGGTCAGTGTATTCCATACTGATCTCAACGTTCGTGTACCCAGAGAGGGTGTGTGTGTGTGTGTGTGTGTGTGTGTGAGTGTGATTGCTTGTGTGCTAATTAAACACCAGAGGGGATTACGATTAAAGGATTACGGAGGTGTTAATATAGGCAAATGTTTCAACATCTCACACCTTATACCAGATAGGTTAACAGGTTACGATCACAAGCGTGATCACAGTTTGTAATACCATAGCTACTTTATGTTATCAGTTATTCTCTTTATGGGTCTTTTTCCCTCTCGACCAATCAACGCATTTCACACCTCATCCTACGTACGTGTAGATCCGTGCGCCCCCAACCCATGTGTGAGCGATGCTACGTGTATAGCCGTTTCCCCGTCCCAGTACTCATGCATATGTCCGGCTGGCTTTAGCGGACCTACGTGCACTCTAGGTGAGTCCTGTTCACAGTTCCTCCGTTTATTTATGTGTTTTTGGATTTTGTTTGTTTGTTTGTTTGTTTTTTAGCACTTTTAGGACCCCTCTTACACTGCTATTCCAAACTTTTAACCAGTCAGAAGCCAGTGTGAGCATTTGTAAATGATTGCTCTTGTCAATGATTGTACTAATACAGTCGTATGGTGGTGTTTGTGCAGAATCCATACGGGGAAAATAATCTTTTGCAGTGTTTCGGGGAGAATCATATTTGACTAAGTGAATGTTTTGTATAAAAGCACGCTGGTTCCCTACCCACACCACCCCCCCCCCATCCCCATCTCCTCAGTGTTATGGTCACATTAAAAGGGTAGTATAGCATTGGTGGAGATGAAAATTGGGCTATTAACTTTTAACTTTTTTACATTTTTGCGAGATACCAAGAACAAGAAACCACCAAATAGTACAGAGCATGCCATTTTAAGAGGAATTCAAAGTTTATTTGATGAAAATCGGATGAAAAGTGGCTGAGACATCAAAAAAAAAAAGTGAAACAAAGCAATCGTAATAAACGGTGGGTCCCGCCTTTATTATTGGATCGCTTTGTTTTGGATATCTCAACCATTTCAAAACCAATTTTCATCAAATAAACGTTAAATTCCTCTTGGAATTACATACGCTCTTTTGTATTTCATAAGAGGTTTCTCATTATCTCACCACAAAATGTTAGAAACCTAAAGTTAGCTAAGGCCTCAACCAAAACTACATACGATCCCTTTAAATGAAGAAACCCTATAGTACTTGGCTTGGTACACCCGAATAATACGTCATCAGATATTCATTCACACGTGAGAGATGTACAGCATTACTGTCAGACACCAGGACGTTCACGTTGCTGCGGAGATCAATTTTGAATAATTACGCACGCCGCTTTGAACGAAGAAAAACAAATAAGCGCATTGGCTTACGATCGTACATACGACAGATTTTTGCCCTCTTGGAATAATGCTCAAGCAAAACATACAAATCTGTTTATACCATTAAGATATTAAATTGTATGGTTTGGCATTTCAAACTTTAATATTCAAAGAAGACTTTGCTGACGTCATGGTTGCCTAGGGAACCACGGGCTTGCAGCCACATTGCACTCCAGACTGTAGGTGGCATAAAGCATTACAACCATTGATTTCTTCATGCTGCTTTACATTCTTTATCGGAAAAGCGTTTCTGAAAATAACCTCCCAATATACATGTACATCGTATTATGGCGGCGCACTGGAAACACGGAAAATCTCAATGTTGGTACATTGGACTATGCCATAATCACTGCGAATCCAGTAGTTACTGGTGTTATATGGTAAAATACACGCACACGCACACGCACACACACACACACACACACACACACACACACACACACACACACACGCATTATACATAAAGTGGTATGAAAACCCTCCAACCTGCGCACTTATATAGGCGCATTTATAAGAGATCCAAAAACAACAGGTTTATTAAGACTCGCATTCATTCGCATTCTGCGCACGCCTTAGCAGAGATCAGGAAAGAAACGATATCAACCTTGACCACTATGAAATCATGATTTGCAGTATATCTCTTTATATAAGGTCTAAACAGAAGTAAACAAATAAACAAACAAATTCGACGTGCGCCGAGCATTGCCGAGGATGTCTAATATTCGATTCGAAATGACCTGAAAGAGTCTATATTTGTACCGCGATACGGAGACAGTGGGGATTTAGGTTCTGTATACATGTATGCCATCAGTGTTTATGCAGGTAGGTGATACATGATAAAAGACTTCTTGAAAGAACGTTGCCCAAAATAGACGTTATTGCGTTTTTGGATGGACAGGTTGACCAGGCGGTGAGATTTGATTTCGGCGTCTTCAAATAACTACACGTACAACATGTAGTAAGGTAGGGATTGAAAAGATCAGATGACACTACCGATAATAATAAAATATTCAACAAAGTACGATGAACATGACATTCTTACGCTGAATTCTATCTAAAAAAAACACTAAAAGACAAAAAGAAATATTGGAGAGAACGAGTACCTGGTATCGATATTGTCGATACGAGAGCTTGTCTTTGTGGAGAACGTCTTAAAATGAAGGCAACAGTTGATTTTTTTTCAATTCTCGTTTTTCGCTATAGGGTCTACATTCTTGTGTAGAAAGACACTCTTCCGCAAGTAACTTTCAATATCTTGATTTCACCAACGTATAATTTTTGACATTATAGGCCTACGTTTTTCGCACAGTCCTAATTGTATGGAGTATCATACGGGGGAAACATTTTTTTATCGTTATCAGTTTAGATTTATGGCAGAAACTGTTTAAAAGGCCTCATTTTAGACAATAAAATCAAAAGACACACAAATACGCACGCCCACACACACACACACACACACACACACACACATCATGTCAACGTATGTACAATGTATGTACAATATGTATATATGTTTGTATGTATGAATATTTTATAACTGAAATACACTTGAAAAAAAAAACGCGTCACCTCTTATCACACATTATAATCATCCATTTCTTATCTTGATACAACATACCGAGTTGAGTTTCGCGGCGGGGAGGAAGCTTCTCGTAACATCCCAAGCACACCTTTGCAGAAGTTCAGTTTTTCCGTGAACTTTGATTCACCTCGTTGCCAATGGACCAACCTGACACACACACCTCACCGCGGCGTCATGATTGCCATAGAAACATATTACAATGTCAAGTTCACATCCATGTACAACAACTTCCGCCCAAACAGCTGACACTTTCTAGTTATCTAGTAACAAGGGTCGTCAAAAAAAGCACCATGACTCAGAACATTGCCTACAGGACATAACATAATACGTGTACACAACATTGCTCCCCTTCCCCTCCCCCCCCCCCCATACAGCAACATATAGAGAAGTAATCTTAAAGGGAATCTACTAAAAAAATGTATAAAATTCGTGGATTAAGTGAATGCCGCAGTACTAATAAGTTTGAGGAAAATCAGTCAACCCGTTCAAAATTTGTGACATTTTACTGTTTTGGTCCCATCATCGCTGGATAAGAAGACTTCAACAGTTTGTGATGTTATAGAAGTAGAGAGATTATAAAAGACATAAAAAGAAATCCACGAATTTTTGTCTCATAGCATAATCAAAGGGCACTGGAGTTACCCACTTTCAGAAGGCAGGAGGAATAATATTACCCTTTACATATATACGGCAGTGATAAGTCAGGGCATAGAGTGATTTTCTATCAAAACAAAATTATCTGAAACTCGCTTTATATTTTCCTTTTCTATCGTTCTACTACCGTGACATGAATTGTTAGAGCTTTCTTATCCATAGCGATGACGACATATGGATTAAATCAGAACTTTGTAAATTCGTTATAACTTTTGAACGGATTGTCCGACTTTCCTCAATCTTCACTGATGTGTTCTATTGATATTACTTCTGCATTCGCTGAATCCAAAGACTTGTTTGGCTTAAATTCCTCATTAAGAATAGTGCGCTACATGTATAACTTATGCACTAGGAGTGAGAAACGATGTGTATTGGTTCTCTTCAAACAATTGTCAAACTAAATTCATTCCTACAGTCTGTAAATATGCAGTGTTTGTTTCAAAGGCCTTGAACTCATCAATTTTTTATCAGTTCAGCTCATGTTCAGTATCAGTTCAAGTATCTAATGCTATACTGATGAAAAATATATGCAAAGAAATGATGAAACTGGTTAAAGTCATACGATCCCAATGGAGGTTTAACTTAGAATATACAGTACATTATCAATGATTATCGAGATGACCTATACATCACAGCTTTTCCGCCTTCAGCATCTTTACTGTTTGTAAGAATCTTTGAGAGACAATGACAAATATAGCGTACATTTGAGATGCTACTGTCTCATTCACGATTTCGTAGATGAAGCAGTCGATGTCGAACTATTCCCATCAATCGATGAAAGATTTCTATTAACCCATTAAATCTCCATTACCACATTTCTGTGGTTTGTTGCAGTAGTTTTTGATCTTGATTAATCATGAAAGTTTTGTATAGCGTATAGTGCAAAAAAAAAAACACCCAAACATGTTGTTGTTTTTTTCTTTACTAGTCCATTGTTAGTCGCTTATACAGTAATTGTTCATTTCGGTTGCAGAACAATTTTGGTAGCAGAACTAGTATTTGCTTAAATTTTCACTGATTTTTTAATTTGCAACACATTTTAGAAGAACACCAACTCTCCTGTTTCTCTGCGAAATCTACAATTTTATATTTCTTCCAGATATTGTAAAGATTTAATGAATCAAAGCACTTTTCGTAAAAGAAAAAAGTTGCTTTTCCAGAATGTCATCTGTTATTCTGAAATTACATGACCAGAATGATTAGTCAGCACTGAGTCATTCAAAGGGAGAGATGAGGACAAGATGATTACTAATTTCTGCCACATAGCTACCCCAGGACGAGATGGATTAATGTATAGTGTTACTGAAATATACCGTATAGTTCTTCACATTATGTCCTTGAGCATTGCTAGCCCGATTCTATTCACACGAACATAATTATACGTTTTGTACATTACCGTTGATATCAACAATTATTCTATTCCTCCAAGAGCCGCCATTATGACATCACTTTAAGGAAAGAGGGTAGAGGGGACGAGAAAAAAAGTAGGGGGTGTAGAGAGCATATGCAATACTCAGATAGGAGCTAGAAGTAGGTCTGATGCATTGGATGTTACGGAGTCCCCACTCCCCATCTTTCATGAGTGCCGCACCCAATTTGCGAGAGAATCGAATCGGAGAGCTCTCTTCCGATGGAGTCCGCTTGCACGCCGTTATAAACCCTACTGAGTGATCCAACCGAAAATAGAAGATGATGATGCGCGACTAATGGGAAACAGAGGAGTGGGGAGTCCAGTTCTAGTTTGGATGATACACTGCAAAACGATTGGTGTTAGACTTTAAAATACGGGTGTTAAATCTATTGACACAAACCAGTGTCGATTGTAGGACCACACCGGTGTAGAAAGTATGCTGTGATGTTGTTGAAAAGTGTTCACCTGGCACTTCGTAGTGTTAATTTGACACTGTCGACTGTAGCTGGTAATATTTATGACACTGCGCTGGTGTTAATTTAACAATGACACTATGGTGTGGATTTGACATTGCTGGTGTTAATTTCAATGGTAGGGCCTATGACACCCACCAAGTGTGAATAGGAGACCACACCCTTTGGTGTTACTGTAGTGTAAATGCGTTTACATTTTGTTCAAAAATTAAGTGATAGGGCATATTTTACGGGAAGTTTTTGTTCGTCTTGTGTAAGTTCAAGATCTAATTACTAATTACCTCTTTTTAAAGTCATATTTTGAAGTGACACCCGTGTGTGTTAATTGAACACCACAAATAACCAAATAAAATTTTTAAACCAGCTTGGTGTTTCTTGTTTAACACCCGACTTTTTGCAGTTTGTGACATTTAAAATACTGCACTGACTTGATTTAATTTCGAATCAATTCAAAATGTAAACAGCCTACCTCATGTGCAAATTTTGTTTGTCATTGTGGTTCTCAGTTTACCCCTTTTTGTGTGTGTGTTTGAAAAAGATACACCTTGTTTTCCAAACCCGTGTCAAAACGGAGCTGGCTGTGTCAACAGAGGCGATACGTTCAGCTGTGTCTGTCCCACCGGCTACTCGGGGATTACCTGTGAGATAGTTGGTAAATATGCTATATACAAGTGGGAGTGGTGGTTGTGGCGGCGGTGGTGGTTGTCGTGGAAATTTCAGTCATGGTATTAGTGGTGGTTATGGGACTATTGTTTTTTGTGGTGGTCGTGGTGTTGGTGTTAGTCGCAGTTGACGTTCATTGTGGTTGATGGTTAAGAATTTTTTAGCGGCAGAAGCAGCATTTTACATTGCTGTGATTGATGTTAGCAAAGTTATGAGTTTAGGAAGTCTGCCCGGTGACGATGAATATCATTATTATTGATATGAACTATTGTTTACAACTATTTTAGCGACTACCTTTTTTTGATGACTACCACCACCATCACTACTACTACTTCTACTGGCATTCCATTACTACTGCCACCACCAAAACAACTATGTACAGTTTACATGTACTACTTACTACCACGAGTACTTTTTAAGCTACTACAAGCCAACGACCAATCCACAACTGATTACTTTGGCATTAGTAGTAATAATGCCAGTATTAGTGTCGATTCTGTTACAAGTAGTAGAAAATTTAATGCAAATTGTTTTTACCAGCGTACAACGATTACTCATTTTCTCTGTTACTTTTGTCTTTTTCCCCCAGAAAATGCCTGCGTGGTCAGACCGTGTAAGAATGGCGGGACTTGTATCCCTGACGGAGCTGATTTTACGTGTCGATGCGCGTTCGGCTGGATGGGCGAGTTGTGCGAGGAACGTGAGTATATAGGCGTACAATGTCTAGGAATTCTCACTTTTCTCATCCACAATGGTTAATGAGATCATTTTTGTCTTAAAATCTGTCCAAGGCCCAGCCACGTTTCGAGAGTTATTGTCCTCATTCATTGGGTTTTAGACTGGATATAATGTACATGAGAGGAGGATCTTATCGCAAAGTCGCACAATCTTCAAAACAAGACTGATGATCAGATCAAACGACCGCATTTGGTGTAAAGGGCCGGGAAAGACAGCTATCTAAAAAGAGTCAGTCGTTATGTGACTCTATATCATAGCTCTCTCCCACCTCCCTGACTACAGTATAGGCCTATCTCTTTCAGAGACATTAGTCTTTGATTCTATCTTTCCCGTTGATAAAGAAGTCTAAAATCGTCGACTCAAAATGTAATTCTCTTGGGAGAAGTAATCACCGTCGCTTCCCTTTAAGGACACGAACTCTATGATGGAATCCCTACAGTGTAAATTACCCCTTCTCTTATATTTAGCCCTCTCCTCAAATGAAAACACAATACGTTGTCACCATTTTGATGGCCTTCTATATACGCACTTCCTCTGATGCAGGCAGTATCACCCAGACCTTATCTATCGTAATTGTAAGCAAAACGTAATGGTTGCTCCTTGCTACATATATGACGCGCTATCAATGTCCACGTGTTCATACTTTTGTATATATATATATATATATATATATATATATATATATATATATATATATATAGGGAATTAAAGGCTTGACGTTCTCCGGACTCTTTTTATATCGATAATCACCACATCGATTGGAGAGAGGAAATCACGAGTTTCTAGCAAAGTTTGGCAATAAGAGCGACAAACGAGTCAACGTTGTTTGCATATTTTAAGGACCTATAACGATTCATTTATGATAGTGTGATGATTGTATGCCTTCTTACGTATAAAGTTTACAACACAACTGATTGAAAAATAGCCCCACATCAACGTAAATAAGCACTGAATCAATCAGTGTTCAGTATATAGTAGCCTACTCAACTCATAAATGTTATCAATTGAGTAATTACTTAAAAGTTGTTCATGAATATGTCTTTATGCACATCATATATGTCTGTATTTTATAATAATTTATATCTGATATACATATTATGTACGTACGTGTTTGCGTGCATGCATTCGTAATCTTCACTCTCATTAGTCTGTTTAACACTGAAACTGAAGTAAAAGTATAGTGTTATGGATTCAACATTATACGGAATACTTTTCTAACAGTATAGCCCTGTCCAATTCATCAATGGCAACACGATGAAGAGAAATGAGGACAAACTAGACTGCTGTAGAAATAACGACACGATATCGATACCAAGGAATATGTTTAAAGATAATGTTAGTGATTACGCGGAGAACTTTGAAGTGATCTCAGTATTAACAACATGGTCGCCATCTTCTCTATTTTCACCTCCCCCCCCCCCCCCAGCTGATGCATGCAACAGTCAGCCGTGTCAGAACGGAGGAACTTGTTTCACTACCTTAGGCGGTCTTCTTCATCACTGCACCTGCCGCACGGGGTTTACTGGAAGCAACTGCGAAATTAGTGAGAAAATCCCTCAGCCAAATCTTACTCGCCTTGCCTGAAAATTACTCTAGAAGAGAGCGCCTAGTTTAGATCCATTTCCTTCCCTTTTGGCACCCCCAAAACCCTATCTAGAGCTATCCATGTGTTGCACTCGACACGTTAAGGAATATTTGAGACGTAAAAGTAATACTGATCATGACAAGTCATGTGCATTAAGGGTATTGTTGTGATAGGCATACAGCCAAATTAGCCAAGCCAAAATCTTGGGATAAAATACAACATTAACCATGACTGCTATCGCTCTTGTCGACTGCAACTAGAGCTAAAATTACCTCTTTCCCCAACCCTCAAAAAAAAAAATAAACGGATATTTCAGATCTTCTTAGAAGAAAGTATCCTGGAACGAGGTGGTTCTGTAAGTTTCACCACTGAGGTACATGCATAAAATGTTACGGCCTTTTTTCGAGTCATACACCTACAAGCACAAATCCATATAATGTTAGTATAGTTGCGCCGGTACTTTTCACAATGAACTCGTCATAATTGCAGCTGAAAATGGCAATTCGTATCGTATTCGAAGCTTCCCTAGGTTTTGCACTTTGACAAGCCAGACACCACATTATATTTGCTTTCTAATCATATTCCCAACTCCCCTCCCCTCCCATCCACCCACCCCCGACCTGTTTTGCCAAGACAGTTATTAGCGTGTGATTATCAATTTCCGCTTCATATTACATTTTACCCTCATTGACCTAGTTGAAGAACCGAAATATCACATCGAGGATTGTTTTTAAATCTTACCGAAAAGATGTAAGAAATAGAAAGGTGAAATTTTCCCTCCTCTTTTCACAGTGGCAACGTTCTTTTCGCTCTCGTTATTTTCTTATCTTTTTTATATTGCGGTAGTAGGCCTACCAACAATATTTGAACGTGATTATAAATGAATGGCAGCATCTTCTTCATCGGACAATTATAAAGCAAACGTTATTATGGGCGTTTCATAAAGTAAGTCTTAAACTTCATAATCATCGACAAACTTCTAGACCTATCTATTGACGATACCGAGCTGCAGAGAATCTCTTTCATGAAACAAAGAAATGTTTTCTTTTGCAACGACTAACACAAGTTGGAAGGACATCTTGTTATAATTCTCTTGCTAAAAGAAATGGATTATTGGAACAAGCAAACATCTGAGTATCATATTTTTGCTAAATTCACGCAATGTTCAACGATTGCTTCACGAAAAAAAAATAGTAAAGCAACATTATGTATATGTGTTCGAAGATGATTTTTAAAAAAGCGAATTACTCGATAGTTTTGCTATTGAAGAATTTCCATGTCTCTATTTCGATTTCAACTCCAACTTCTATAAACTTTCAATATCCAAATAGAAGGACTCGCACGAAATGGCAGCAGCTTGATTATGTATGGTTTTGGAAATCTTTGAGAGTGTTGCATAAGGTTGTACAATGTACATTGTATTATACGAGCAAATAAACGTGAGAAACACCAAGGCGAGAACACATTTATAAATGACTGCGCATCTATCCATCCATATGGACGTTATCAGCTGGTTATTATGAGCGTTAGAAATTTATGCCTGTTCTCTGTCTTGTCCATATTAACTGCAAATGTTATGGTACCTGTAGACGGCAATTTGCATAAATCTCTAGCCTTTAACCAGTTTGTATCTTGTATCTGAGTGCCAAGTCCTTTATATTTCGATATCCAAAAATCTCTCTCCCTTTGTAAATGCCTTGAATCCTCGAGACACCGTTATGATCAAAGTGTTGTCAAAGTTTTCACGCAACGCTCATAATGTAAAATGTAGGGGCTCTCTACAAACAGGACCCACCCCATCCCCCACCCCGCCCTCTATCTGCGTGCAGCAAAATGAAGGTCAGGTCAAGTTGAGATGTTAACTCGATTACTCAGCTGTTTGGGGGGTCTTCGAAAGGAACTTCCGGTTCTTCTTCATTACACTAAAACCCCTTCGTCATTCAAGTTCATGCTATCCCCCTTCTTTTATAATATCCGACAATTTCTGCAAGTAATAAAAGTCCAGTTAATATATTATGAGAACACCTTTTTAATAGCAACAAAAACAGCAGCTTTATAAATACCATTATGCAGCGCGTACGTAGGACGTTGGGTTAAAATTAGCTCTGGTTTTAACTAGAATGAAGCCTGTAGCTACTTTTGGAAAGCATCAAGAAATAATACCCAAATGTAATGTATTTGTTGTTGGTCTTGAAGAAGGCATCGCTATAATACATCTGATGCCAGAATCTCTTTATGTTGGCGCATTCATTCGATCACAGTAATTTCGTTTGTTTTTTGTTTTTGTTTTGTTTTTGTTTTTGTTTTTGTTTTTTTAAGAACAGTGCACCTTCGTGTTAGCATTCATATTATCTGATGACATGTGTCACCATCTAGTACACTCCTGGCTTGATACCTGCTTGTTTCCCGCATTTACCCTTCTCGTTTTCCCACTTCCCTGTGTGTAGACATGGTCCCTTGCGCCAGCGACCCCTGCATGAACGGTGCCCCGTGTCTCCAGCCCCAGAACACATACGACTACCGCTGCTTGTGTGGAGAGGAGTTTACTGGAACGAATTGCGAATCCAGTGAGTTTGGGCTGCTTTCAAGCCGATATGCCAAACAAAAAAGAATAATAGATAAGTAGAATCATACCTAATTTGTGTGATATTTCATCTGCTGTACGTGTTTCAGTGAGATTGTCCACGAGTAAAACTGGAGTACGTGCTACAATGTGATATCAATCAACTTAATTGATGCATTGAATTTTTACATCAATCACAGTCGTGATCATTCCTTTGCCAAGACCAAACTTTGAGCTTCATGGAGGTCGACTCAGTTTGATACTATCATGTGAAAACAATTTTTTCTATCACTCTTAGAGAAGCAGTGTGCATCATCCGCCAAAAACTAACATCAAATGCATTGATTATATCTCCAACCTCTTATTGACCTTTGGTCAGCACATGCGCCCGACATCTGATTTGGCTGTTAAAAGATAAAAATTCATAACTTCAGCTATATATTTTAGTATACCAGGGCCCTGTTTCATAAAGCTGTTCGTAAAGTTACGAACAACTTACGAGCCACTGGTGATCAGTTCTGATGTACTATACATATCAGAATTTCAATAATTCAGCACAAGAACTGATCACCAGTCGCTCGTAAGTTGTTCGTAACTTTACGAACAGCTTTATGAAACAGGGCCCTGGTAATATCACTTACTATAATGGTAAGTTTGATACATATCGTCAGTTCAAACGCGGTTATTCGGCCTATCTGTAGGCCTACATAAAATGTTCAAATATTTCTTAATGTAAAAGATGTGAGCGGCTTTAGACTTGCAGTCAGGTAGGATACTTTCGAGTTTTGGACCATGATTATCAACCGTTTAGGTGCATCGAATCACATGCTAAAATTTCGTATTAGGGGAATAAGCGTGGAGGTTAAGAAAGGATAAAGATTGGAGTTGATGTAAGAGTAGAAATGTACGAGTTAAAAAAAGATCTGGGGCCCGTTTCATAAAACTTGTCATCAGTGGCAAGTTGTCATAGATGTGACAAGCTACTGAAATCCTTGCATCTGATTGGCTGAGAGCAAATTTGTCATAGAAATGTGGCAGTTGTCACTGATAACAAGTTTTATGAAACGGGCCCCAGATGGCGCTATATTTGCATGTCACGTTGAGTACTTATGTCATTTTTGCCTTTTTGACATCAATAATTATTTATCCCGATCATTGCATGTAATATCATACCTGCAACATTTCACCCCCTGACTTTTGACATGGTATACAAAAACCACCAATCAGATTACACGCGTTCTCGTTCAATCGAGAACATAAAAATCGAACAAGTCGGACCGACCACGTCAGACACTACGATGTATACCCTGTCCTGCATGGAAGCTCTAGCTGTCGCGGCAAATGCCTCATTAAAATGGTCTTAAGTGATTTCCGATCTGTGATGGAATTCAATTTTCAGGATTAAACCCGTGTTTGAGCAATCCCTGTCAGAACGGAGCTTCCTGCTTCAGCCGGAACGACGCGACCAGCTACATCTGTGTCTGCACCAAAGACTTCGAAGGAGACGCGTGCGAAAATCGTGAGTCACCATCACGTTCACTTGAATCAAAATTTAATGTGTCACTTTGTTGGGCCGTTTAGTGCATTCTTCTGTACAGATGTGAAGGGTTGTCTTGGGTAGAAAAGCATAACCAAGGTCCTGAGTTCTGCTGTG
Source organism: Diadema antillarum (assembly GCF_040938485.1). Lineage (NCBI taxonomy): Eukaryota > Metazoa > Echinodermata > Echinoidea > Diadematoida > Diadematidae > Diadema > Diadema antillarum. The sequence continues at coordinate 86,322 of NW_027272424.1, read as the reverse complement.
GGGCAAATATTTATCATCGCCATGAATGTACAGGCTGTCTTGCCAGACAGCCGCTTGCATAAACTCCATACACATTTCGTCTTGTGCGCTAAGAGATTTAACACCAAAAACATTCCACCAATCAGCTTGCATTTTGTGACGTCATCGTTGTTAGTTACTTAAAATGAATAAATGGCCATCTCATGAGAATGCGCAACTATTGTCTTCTCTTTTTTGAGGGATGAAAAGTGTTCCAGAAGAAAGAAACAGTTAAGCAGCAATTTAGTACTGCAATATTTAAATAAATCACGGTGCTAAACTGATATGTCTGCTAACATAATGCCAAAAAACCCCCGAAATTCTTAAGCATCAATAACAGCTTCTCCATTGCACAAAGAAAATCAAAGATAATAAGAAAACATAAAAAGATGCTACGTATACAAAAAAAAAAACATAAATTTTGGTAGTTTGCATAAAATGATGGCTTTCCTCAACACTTGCCAGGTATTCCGGCGTGTCGGAACAATGAGTGCCAGAACGGGGCATCCTGCGTGGACGTGGATGAAAACAGCTACAACTGCACCTGCCCTACTGGTTACTATGGTGACCGATGTGAAACAGGTCAGTCATATTTTCACTTCGATTAGATTTAAGGCTTTCATAATCTCTATCCAGCATTTCAATGAAACGCACACACAAAACAACAGCCCGACTGGTGTATTTCACGAGCTCAGCAAAACCAGGGAGGTCCACCTCCCTGGCAAAACCTAATATTGATGTTCTCACCGATACATGCATATTTCATATAAAGAAATACTATCATTCGTAAGTTCATCCAAAAAAAAAAAAATTGAGTCTCCAGCACGAAGCTTAATTTTGGAATTGCTTTGCATGTATCTGCGATGCGATTTTATTTTTGTCATACATTGCGCTTGATACTCGGTCTTCATTTCGAACAAATTGATCACAAGTTGATATTTACGTCAAACATCCACTTTTATAACCGTCAAAGCTTTTCATTTATCGATTCTGTCAATTCAAACACAAAAACTGTGATCCAGCGAGTTCGTGTACTATGTATTGAAAGTTTCGTTTGTTATCATAAATCAATATTAGCAAGAAATCAAAATCAAACTATAATCCCGTTGACAGATCTAATATGATATATCAAAGTCATGATGGACTGTTCGTGTTCGTGCGTGTTTTCGATATCCAAGCTGATTTTAGCCGAGTTAATCTGGCTCGATTTTTTTTTTCAGTATATAGACTCAAATCACTGTCAGCCAAACGTACGTCACAATTTAAACAATTTTGAAGACTTAATGATAACAATATGCGTTTTCTTCATATTTCGGGACTAATTGGGAATTCCGCATAACAGAAATTCACCACCTTCTTGAGCTCTGGACGGACACTCAATGCTAAATTTCACAGAGTCTTACCAGAGGAATTCACCTCATTATAATGCGCTAGGTTCAAATTTAGTCAAGAAATAACCACAATGATTATCTGACGGAAGTAAATGAAGAAAGAGCTAATACCGAGCGGGAAACTGCGGCAGCTGCCAAGATACATAAAGCCAGTGCTCGGTCTCTTATTGGATCCACTGGGAATTTGCGCTTAGTCCGAGGCGTTTAACCTTGCGCTGCATAATGTAGGCATGAACGCCTATAGATCTATAGCAATTATATACTTGCGCCGAAAAATCCACCTGTCGCTTTATTGTTAAGCTCAGATTTCTTGTGCGCCGAGTCAAGGTAAAAACGATACAGGGCTCTAAAGGATGCGGTTTTTCTGATCAATCAAATCTTTACAGTTAATGAATATGCGGCAGGGTTTTTTTCCTACCCAAGGATTCGCATCAATCAAATTGTTGACTTTAGAAAGCTTCAAGAAATTGCATGAAATATAGAACATTTCGCATTCATTCGCTTCTTCTTTTTCTTTTTCTTTTTCTGCTTTCTCTCCCTCTCTCTCTGTGTCTCCCCCTTTCTTTCTCTTTTTACTTTATTGTATGCACAAACACTTCCGTTATGAGTTACATTCATTCCTTCATTTTCTTGAGAGGCGAACCAGACGAATTATACCAGAAACCAAAGTGCACCAAAAAATAATGACGCTATTCATTTATTCTTCTAATGATTAAAAAAAGAAAAACTTCATCGGTTTAGGAAATATATAGTGTGGCAAAGTGTTGCAAGAATTGTTAGGCATGAGAAAGTATATCTAAAGATATTATTTCTTTTTTGTTAGTTTGATTTCTCGAAACATTTAAGATTAAGATTCATGATAATAACCACAACACTAAAACTAAAACGTAGCGATAGTCATCCATCCTTCACATGCAACAAACATACACTGCAAAAAGTCCGGTGTTAAATAGTGAACACCGAGCTGGTGTTAAATTTTCGGTGCTCATTTATGGTGTTAAATCAACACCTACGGGTGTCATTTCCAAATTTTAAACTGTTTTTGAAGAGATTCTTAGTAACTGCACTTCTTGTTGATTTTTAATTTAAACAAGACGATCAAGAATTTTACATTAAAATACTAGATTTTAGAAAAAATGTGAAAATAAATTTACACCAAAGTAACACCAGCTGGTGTGGTCCCTTATTGAAGCTGGACGGGTGTTAAACCATTGATATTAACACCAGCAAATATCAAATCAACACCATGTGGTGTCATTTTTGAATTAACACCAGTACAGTGTCAAAATAACACCAGGTACAGTGTCAAATTAACACCACGAAGTGTCAGGTGAACACTTTTCAACACCATCACAGTGTGTTTTTAACACCTGTGGGTGTGGTCCTTTATTGAAGTTTGATCGGTGTATAGATTTAACACCCGTGGTGTTAAATCTAACACCGATGTTTTTACAGTGTATACTTTCATCGGTTCCATCCATGACATTTGCTCTGGCGACAATTGTTCCCATGCAATATAAGTGCGCTAAGCCAAACATAAATTCTACCCACAAGCATAACCCTAACTCTAATCCTCATCCTCACATCAAACTAATCTTCAAACCCGATCACTATCCTAAACCTAACCCTTAGTCCTTGGAGTAGATAAGACGGGAGCAACTGTCGCAGGAGCAAATGTCGTGTCACGATTTTTACCCTACAAATTAAAACTCATGCAAGACTGCCAATCGAAGTTCAACTCAATAGCAGAACATAATAAATCATGCAATGGAATTCATTCGCTGTAGTTTTCGCCCTCATTTTCTGATACAGAGGGAATATGTCTGGCTGACAACCAATGCAGGAACGGTGCCGAGTGTATCGGGGGTCTGACGGCCCAGGACTTCACCTGCGTCTGCCAACCGTTTTTCTACGGAAAACTTTGCGCCAATGGTGAGTGTAGCATCAATATCCGTTCATTCAAGTGTGCACCAACCATCTGTTCCTTTCTCCTTATTTCATACCAAAAAAGCACATCAGTTGTATCCTTTGTCAAGCTAGAAAAAGTGTTCAAGGTACTATCATAGTTGCAATTAAGGATTTACTGTAGTTGTAAAATGTGTGTTGCATATAATGACACACGACACACAGAAATCGAGCATCTCTGATATTCAAAAAAAAATGTGTCATTCTATTCACCTCGTTCATTCATTCATTCACATAGACACATAGCTCCATTCATTCATGCATTCATGTATTCATGCCTTTATTCTTCGATCATCCATTTGTTCATTCATTCATTTATTCATTAATTCACGCGTGCGTTCTTTTATTCATTAATTCAGTTAGTCAGTCAGTCATTAGGCGTTTTCACATCAGCCCGATGTTTCGAAATAGCGCGCTATTTTTCTGACTTGGGACATTAAAAAATATCTCGAGCTTGGACTTTTATCGGGCTGATGTGAAAACGCCTATTCAGTCATCAATCCATTCATTCATTCATTCATTCATTCATTCATTCATTCATACATTCATTTATTTATCTATTCATTTATTCATTCATTCATTCATTGTGACACAAGCTAGCGCGTCATTAGTGTGTGTTGGCCAAGATATCTGGCATACTAGTCTTTGACCAAAATGCAAAATGTCACCCTGTCCGGCTTATGTTCACAAAATACGAACAAGCATGTAGCAAGTTGATAAATAAACAATCAGACAGTGTTTATCAAGAATGATTCAGAGATTTCATCGGTAACTGGTTACGTGACAACTAAAAAAACTGATACGAGAAAATCTTTAAACGAAGCGAGAATTATTATCATGAGATAGAATGAAGGTGAAGTGTTGTGTTCACGGAGGGTCAACAACTTCTGTCATTCTTCAGTTATATCATGTACCTGTTCCTGGCAAGAACCGGAAGTAAAGTCGCGAAGTAAAACTTAAGCAAGGCAAAAAAAGAGGAAGTGTACAAATAAATCCAATGCTGCGGTAAAAACGCACGTGTGTATCCGAATATAACATTGTCACTATATGGGAGATATTCTTGTCTCCATCTGCCAGCTTTTCGATAGATCATGTGTTCATTTTTTTTTAATGTGTATGTGTTTGTCGTATAGTACGTAATGATAATTATGATGTGATAAAGATCACTCCACGTGAATCTGCTGTTAATCTTGGATGAAGGAAGGAACACAAGTTGTTGTTTGTGAGTGGTGATGATTTGATTAGCCTCCTTCATTAATCTCACCACCAGACGAGCGCAGTCCCTGTCTGAGCCACCCCTGCATGAACAACGGCACGTGTTTCAGCTCTGACCCATCGGAGTACGTGTGCACCTGTCAGGACGGCTACGAGGGCATCAACTGCCAAGTGGGTGAGTGTAACCATGGTAAACAGGACTGCATCCCGGGCCGCACACCTTACTCATCTCAACATTCTAAAAATCACCTTTTGGATATGACAATATACTGTACCCTCATGGTGATAGGCCTATATACACTTTGTAGTCATAGGGAAATATTTCACTTTTGTTGATGTTCTTCTTGTTATCGGTGTGTCTGATAGAGAATTTGGCGTGACAAACCAGTTGCATGTTAGCATCTCGCAGGGTTCTGAGGATGCTGCGGGAAAATCTCTGGTAGTAACATGGTTCGCGGCTGGTATAATATGCCACATACCACCTGTCTCCTCCAGTTCTTGCTCCCCACATCAAGAAGAGTCAACTATGAATACCGTCTTAACACATCGAGAGATTCGAAATTCAACGTTTATGTCACCCTTCTAGAGTTCATAATTCCTGATCGAAAGAATAAACTTATCCTCCCTTCCCGTCTCTTCTCCATTCTCTCTCTCCCTCTCACCACTCCCCTTTCTCTCTCTCTCTCTCTCTCTCTCTCTCTCTCTCTCTCTCTTTTACCGGAGAGATATCAAGAAAATTACTTTCAGAAGAATTTGAGATAATTGGATACATCGCCCTTAATTACATTAATTAACATTCGGCGTAATTTATATATGCGTAACTTCTTGACACTGTCCATGGTGTGTTAAACATTCGTGTTATGCTTTTTAAGAAGCCCGATATCTGGATGTTGCTCGTTTAGGAAAATGTTACAAGAACCTGCAGCTTTTCTTGAAGGAAGGAAAGGGGACAATTACCGGAGCCAGCTTTTCGGAGCACACGTGAGAAAGTATATTGCCGCCGATCCTGTTGCCATTTTGACAGGCTCCAGACTAATGAAGACCAGGTCTTTTCCTCCAAAAAAGAAGAAAAAAAAAAACACTCCAAAAAACCAACATCAGCCAAGAACTTGTCACGTTGTAAGAAATGACAACTCACGTGAATCACCGGTGAATGACTCCAGTTACTAATTATAGCAGCACACCGTCAAATGGCAACCGCGATCCGCTTATATCCTCTGCTGAGACGACACAGAGAAACCAGTCAAAGTTAAGATTTCCATAAAATATCCCAGGGGTTCCTCGAGTATTCACGGCTAATTTTGCATCTTTCAATTGTCTTTCCATCCCTGTCTGCTCAGTAAAGTTAGGGTACGTATCATAGTAATATAGTAGTAGTAGTCGTAGCAGCAGCAGCAGTAGTAGTAGTAGTAGTAGCAGTAGTAGTAGTAGTAATAATAATAATGATAATAATGATAATAATAATAACAACAATAAGGTCTTCTCTATCCAGGGTAACATCTTCAATGTTGCCACTGCTCTACCAGAGGGCCCTGTTATTATTATTACCCTATAGCGTTTCCAAGTACCCATTTATACACCTGGGTCGTGGTGTGAGTAAAAACATCTTGTTCAAAGACGTAAGCACTGGGCGGGAATCGAACTCGTCCTCCGATTGGGAGTCGGGAGCCGTATCCACAATGTCACAGCGCCCCCAGTATTTAAGTAACCTTTACTTGAAAGAAAAAGGATATATAAAAATGAAATGCAAGAGACATCATGTTAAAGGTGCACTCCACCATAATTAGGACAGTCATCGTGACTATAGGGCTTTTTACACTTGTGTTTCTTAACCCCGGACTTTCTCTGACCCAGGACTATCGTTAGTCCCGTACCAATTTTTTCAGCTTTTTACACTCGCCAATTAGTCCCGTACTATCTCTTGTCCGGGGCTAAGGAGAAAACTGACCTTTTTACACTCGTATTTCTTAGCCCCGGACTTTCCAAACCACATGAATATTCATAATTACGCTGTGTACTGTACACGTACACGCACGCACCGGCAGCACTTGATTACCTCGTTTCTGATTGGTCAGTGAGGGTCGGACTTCGTCTCCGTCGCTTAGCCCAGGATTATTTTTTCGTTCTGTTTACACTCACTTGCTTGGCACCGCAATTGCGGTGCTAGCACCGCAATTTCGGTGCTAACCCCTGCTATTTTGCAGGGCCAGATAGTACCGTACTATCGGTGGGGCTAGCCCACTTTGGCAAAAACGAGTGTAAACAGAAAGTGGGCTAAGGATAGTCCCTTACCAACGGTGGGGCTAAGGCCCCCCCTTAGCCCCACCGTTGGTCCGGGGCTAAGCAAAAATTTACAAGTGTAAAAAGCCCTTATTAGTGCTTTCCCTGCGACCAAGCGTAAGGTTATTGGTCCTGTGCCAGGTCATCAAGACATTAACGCATTTGTTTTTTTAACGCGACATAATCATTTTGTTTCGCACGGTGCTACCGCCCGTCGATCCGACAAGTGGGCGCTCCGTTATACGAATAATGAATGTTTATGAGTGCAATGGATATAATATTTCATGAGATGAAAGATGAAATTATCCATTGAACGAGGCGCAGCCTCGTTGAATGGATCAATAATTTCATCTTTCACCAAATGAAATATTCTGTCCATTGCACGAATGAAAAAGATTTATTATTTGTTTTATATAGCACCTAAAAAAGATCCTTGTCATTTGATGTTTTATGAATTTAGAAAAAAGAGAAAATGTGCAGGATCTGAGATTGAGAGAGCGTTTTAGATGCGTACATCGTTAGAGAGAGAGAGGGAGAGAGAGAGAGAGAGAGAGAGAGAGAGAGAGAGAGAATTAATATAGATGAACATAGAAGATACATATGGCACACTTTTTGTTTAACACCTCTTCGTTACCGCCCATGATACGAGTTATATATTACGTCGAGACGAGACTACGCCTCAGACGTTTAGGGAGCGAACGGGAATGATGTAATCAGGAATATCCGTCAAATACCGAACCTCTGAGAGGAAGAATCTTTCTCTTTTTACATCCAGCCTGGCACTAATTCCCTCTCAAATTATTTTATTGCATCGATCGTCGCAATGTTCTGCTCCTACGTAATCCACACGCTTTGCCATAATTGGGGTGAAACAAATTTTGTTCTCTCATTTTCCTTCTGCGATTTAATCCACAGCTCCCGCGAACAACGCGCCTTTTTTTCTCCCCTCCTGACAACATTGAAAGAATTACTTCACCCGGGATGGGTTATAGGGATATTTTTGGATCCCGCCAGAACTGCAATTTAATCGTATGCAGCCCAGTCACCTCCATGGATTAAGCGAGATAGTTGGAATATTAAGCATAAAATCCTAGCGCTGTTATTCATCTTTCAAGGATAAAGTGTGTCAAGACTGGAAGTTTATTAGATCCTGCGTAATTACTGGCATTTGACACAAATAATCTGTTTCCATCACTGCTCACAACAAGTGTATGGACCGTAAAACATGATGGTAAATACAAACGAGACAATATGTCTAGAACGAAAGGCAGAAATGTGTTCGTTTACCACTCTCGCAGCCTTTTGAATTGTGATGATTATTTCTTTATATATATATATATATATATATATAGGCCTAATAGTCACTCTAAAGTGAGAAAACATTGTCAACGCTGTTCCCATATATAGTCCCATTCATATATCTTTTCAGTAGTAAACACCCTTTTTGTGGTTTCAACAACAACAGAGCAGCCAGTTTCGTGTGTGCGTATTTTATACTTCAAATGTAATTGTTGTATGAACAGAAAAACCAGCGTTTCTTGTTTGGACTATAACAGCCAGAATTTCACATGTACACGCTTGAGGTTAAACGATATGACGTCACGTTATGAACAAGCGTCCAGAGTATAGGCCTACTCGTGTGCACTTCACATTTCAAGGTTGAAACGCCACAAAATATGAACAGGGCAGACGATGTATAAATTCGCCTGAGTTCACCGTGATGGCAACGGGAAAGGGGAATTATCCCAGGATTCTTGATCCCACAGCAACAGAATATCAAATTTGCCTAACCTCTTATGAAAAAGAAAGAAAAAAAACCTGGAGGGCGAAGAGAAATTATGTGGTTACGTTAATTCCACTCTTTAGTCCCTTATAAAATGGCCGTATCGTAATTCAAGTGACATGTAAGATTCATTCTCTCCCCACGGAGTAATAATGCTCGGATCGGTTTATAAAATTTGAGTCAGTGAATGATATGCTGTTTGAGAGTTATTTGCGGCTGTTTTCAATGACAACATTATCCTTCATATCCACTTTTAAGTAAGGAAGTACAATAGGATCATTTTCATAGGAAATCGTGCCATAAAACCAACGCAATATATCTGCATGAGAAATATTCATGCAGTTAAAGGGGTGAATATGAGGATTAATGGCCATCAATTTTTAACATCAGAAAGTAGCCGTAGATGACGCCCTATGGGCATTACGGAACGGGTCTGATCGCAGCACAAAATACTGTTTGATCACGTGATCCTGGAGACGCGAGGGCAGAACTCGTACACATGTGACGTGATGTTGGTTGACAGCGTCTCGCTATAAACAACAACAACAACAAGAACAACCAACAAACAAACAAAACAAAGCAAAATATCCCACCAATCTTTGCACGAGATATAGAGGCTCCATTCTCACACACATTCCCCGAGATAATTATGGGGATTCCTATCATTTTGAAACGAAAATTGTCATATTCTGTTCACGAGGGTAATGTTTCCTTTAACCAAAACAGAATGATGAATAATTTTACGGCTGAATATATACAATAATATATAATGTTTCCTAACCTATTGTAGTTACATTATTTCTGACCCAAATATTGATCTACACTTATTCCAGAACATGTAATCTCATGTCAGATTTTCACCTCAAATGTACATGTATTATGATGTAAATTCATGTAGTTGTATCTATGTTCACCTTTTAATGTATTTTCAAACTAGAGGTATTCATTGTACTGTACTGTACTGTACTACCTCTTTAAACCCTTTGTATTACACGGGTTTCAGACTTGATTAGCATCCATGCTTTTTTCTGGTACCTTTTATCCTGTTTTCAAGCATGTGTCTCTCGTTATGTATTATGCCATATGAACATGTGACTATAGATAATAATAAACCTTAACTTCAACTTCAACTTTCTCATCCTTCCGGCCTATCCCCCTCCCATCTCTCCTCTCCCCTTTCTTGGGTGCCACGATGAACATCTCAGAATGATGAACTATTATATCATTTTTTCTCATGTCCGTACAGAAACCTGTCCCATTGTGGAGTGTCAAAATGGAGGTTCCTGTCTGGAGTACAAACAGCACAGGTACTGTTTGTGTCCAGACGACTGGGCGGGTTCCTTCTGTGAATTGGGTGAGTTTCAAATCAGGCATGTGGTTATCAAGCATTTGCCATGAACGAGCCAGATCAGCAAACATTATGGATAACTTTTGTTGTTGTTTTAACCCTGTCTGTAACATTGACAACTGCACTGCATATAAGCAGAACCATGCACTTGAACTTTTAGAGTGTAGCCCAAGCAGTAAGGGCTAGTTGACGGATAACATCATCGATTCGAAACAGCTAGTGCATGCGTACGAACTGACCCGTTCATATTTGATTCATCAATAATATGTACAACCGAACCGTTCGTTCAGTATAGGCGAAGCATGGCGTTCGAGACGTTTGAATTTTCACGGCATTGCTTTCTGGGCGCTGATATTAACGTTGTCACGTGATTGCTTCCCTATGTAGTCCTTGGACGTTAAACTGCTCATTTTAATCATGCAACACTTAGTTGTCATTAAGCAGATGGATTTTTAATTACCGCTCTCATGTTACAAAAGACTTTTAATGGTCGCCCACAGTGAATTTTTTACCCCTGCTAAAACTAGCAACTGAAATGAAATTGTCCGTCAACAATTAAAACAAGGCTTTTCCCCCCAAGGATAGCTTCAAATATCGCATTTTAATAGTTCGCTCTATAGTATTATTACTGCATATCAACCGTCATTCGGATACTGTCATTGTATGAGCTTCTAAGTGTGTGTGTGTGTGTGTGTGTGTGTGTGTGTGTGTGTGTGTGTGTGTGTGTGTGTGTGTGTGTGTGTGTGTGTGTGTGTGTGTGTGTGTGAGTGTGTGTGTGCTTCGCTTCCAGCACAGTCAACATTGTTTTCTTGTGAATGTGAATTTTGTAACTGTCGAAAATGTTCATCTCTGAACGTACATGAAAGGACAATAAACGTAATTAATGGCATCAAAGTTACCCTTGAAAGCTTATTACATTGACACACTGAGAGGATATATCCTAACAACATCAATTTTGCGATGAAAGCCAAGGCAATAACTAATGTCAATAAAGCGGAAATTTCGTCATGTAGGCAACTTTATTGGTGAATATTATGGTGACTCAACAGTACGCAATCAAGCAATGTTTCCACACATGGCACGTCTGTAACTGTAAATCAAAGTCCCATAATTTAGGAAAAGGATATGTAAGTGACATGATGTGTGGTTGTGAATAGGAGACGGAAATACACGGCAAAAAGAAGGCTGAAACCTCGAGAAGAAAAAAAAAAAGATTCGAAAGGAGAGAGAGAGAGAGAGAGAGAGAGAGAGAGAGAGAAAAGATGGTGGAGAGTTAATTGTGGGCAGATCGTGTTATGTGTTATTACCAAAATGCAGCTCTCGTGTTATCAGAGTTCGGAGACCTTGTTGTAAATGAAAACTGTCTATAGCTTAATAGCTATAACCACAATGACGCGGGAAAATTCGACTGAGCTGTGACGTCATGATTTTGTGTGTTTACACCTGTCCTTTACCTTTTCTGCAGCCATACATCCCTGTGACCCAAATCCATGCCAAAACGGCGCCATCTGTGCGAGGATTGGAGGGGAACTAGCCTGTTACTGCCCCAGGGGATACCGGGGAGAATTTTGTGAAACTAGTAAGTCAGAGAGGCGCTCAGCTGTTTCAAATGCTACAATCTTTATCATATCTATCCCTCTATAGATTTTATATTGTTATAATGTGCGTAACTTGCATAATATTACAATGAAGAAGAAAATGAAAAGTGAAGTGAAAAAATAATAAAACGCTTGTGAGCCATCAAAACTATGAAATGACTGAGATTCCCTACAATGGAATGGTATCTAGTTTACTGGAACCGAAGTTCAAAATCCGTTTTATGTTTGCAAAACTACAAATATTGAGGGGGAAAAAAGTTCGTTCCGTTTCATATATCATGGATGTGAATGTCATTAAAGAAAATAACAACTAACAGACCAAGATAACAACACTTTATATATGAAAATGAATATCATGAATTCTACGTACCTGAATTAAAATATCCCTCTTTTATAATTTTCTCCCTTTTCTCGTGACAGAAATCATCAACTTTAAAACCTTCGGCGCCGCGATACATCATCATCCTCAACTTCACGTCACTCTTCTCGGATTTTTACTCAGTGTTGTTCTGTGTTTGTTATAACTTCAAAAATCGACCTTTCTTTTATTATGTTTCGATGCAACTGAATCATCATTAATTTTGATTGTACATTTATTGTGACTGATCTAGTGTGTTCTAAGCTCAAACTATCTATCAGACTGTTCTATCTCCTCTTACTGTCATTTTAAACTCTAGCAAGAAATTTTACTGATTATTAGCAACTTCGTAACGATAGCGCTGGTAATGTACATGTATATGTTTTATTGACGAATTATTATATTTGCTTTTCTCTGAGATTCTGACACCTATTATCATTTTTAGTTTTAACCTGACCCTTAACGAACCAAAGACTGTAAATAATGTACATGTATTATGAGGTACGGAGAACTAGGAATTATATGGTAATGCTGAAGATTTATACAAGAATGTTTGATACTGTTAACTGGATGATTCTTCCATTCCGGTGTTCGGGCTTACGATTCTTATACATGTGAATTTACGATGGTCGTATGCTCCTGGAGATTATGGGTTTTGTTTCTCCTTGCGCATAAGTCACGGCATCAAAAAGGTGGAGTCTTGTCGACAGAAGCACATGTGTGACTGTTGTTCCCTCCCAGTGCATATACACTCAACAAGACATTATTCACCCGCAATCTTACTCAAGAAGAAATCCTTAAAGAAGAATTCCCTACAGAACGATACACAAAATTACAAAAATTGGATAAGAAACAAGGAAGATATGACATTTTGAAATTTCACTTTTTTTTTCTTTTTTTTTTTTGGGGGGGGGAACATTATTGACCAGTCCTCATGAATATTCAAACCAGCAAGTTGACGATGTCACGGTCTTACAATTTCTTATTCATTTCATATACAGAAATGACAAAAATATCAAACTTCAGCTTTGTAAGTGTAAAACGTGTCTTAAAACCACCGAAAATAAAAAAGAACAAATGTGAACTCTGCTATATCTTGGTATGAGAACATGCTCTTACTTGAATTAGCTGGAAATATATTTTTTCCCCCGAATTTCGTATATAACATACACGAAACATTGTGAGTGTATGACTTCATCAACTTGTTCATTTGAATGTTCATAAGGACTGGTCAAGAAATGTTTTCCAAAAAAAAAAAAAAATTGAAATTTCAAAATGCCATATCTTCCTTACTTCTCATCCTATTTTTGTCATTTTTTTATCATTCTGTAGGAATATTTTCTCTTTCTTTTTGAATGTATTCATTTTGGGGTGGATTTCTTCTTTGATTTAGAGGCATATAATAAATGAGTACCTGGCAAAGCAAAAGGTTTAGTGTTAAAGACAGTTCCCCCTGTACTTGGAGAACATGCAGTACCAACCCCGAAAAGGTCACATGGAGGAGGGGTATCAAAGTAGGACCGTGATACTTCTTAAGTTTGTTGAAAACTTTGAAACCTATTTTCCGTAGAGGCTCTATACTTTACATTTTTCCACTATTGATCGTCAAGGTTCTATTAAGATAATAAGTTCGACCTCATGATGGATGGGCATATAATTGCCCGAGTTTCGTTCGTATGTACTCCGAATTATCTGATCATCTTGCTGATTATACGTCTTCCGTCTGCAAAACGATGACTGTGTCTTTAGGCAGGTGCAAATCAGACTATTATCACCTTGACTTAAAAGTTTTAAGTTCCGATATACAAAATGTATATTCCTCACGCGTTGATATTTTCGATTCTCCCAAACCATTCTTTTTGGTAAACCTTAGTTTTGTGAGCTACTTATCCGTTCTTCAATTGACACCACCATAATAGATAAATAGATAAATAAATCTATAAAAAATCAACAACCAAACACTGCCATTTAATTTTTTTAAAGGTTTGCAAAGAATATGCAAATCTCTGGGATTATTATTGTACTTAACCATGTCTATCCGCTATAAGGTGAAATACTGAAACTTCATTTCTTTCAGATTCAAGTTTCAAATATCTAGCATAATATTCTTGGGCACAGACATATCGGCCATCATCTCTCACTATTAACACACACGTGGCCTACATTTCATTCTTTAAAGATGTTACGAGTTCATACATTTTGCAGTCGCAAATGACTTTTCCGGTCATATAGTACTTGGTTGTCTAATTCTGTTATGTAGCTATAAAATGTCGGATTATTATTCACTTTTTTTTTCAAGAATTTTCAGTTGTCTCGACCCCAAACACAAGTCACGCGAAATTCGTATCAGACATTAGTTCACGAAATGATGCAGGATTTTAAAACACATTTTAGTTTTGTACATAATTTTTATACCGTGCACAAGTATAAAGTTTTTAAACATTTGAAGGAATATTCCATGACTAGTGGAGACTGTAGTATACTTTTTGTGCATTATTCATTTTGATCATCTCTTTTGACTAAAGTGAGCTTTGAAATAAATTCTTTTACATCAGTGACCTGTCGCAAAATTTATATCGACTAAACATGTGCCTGTATTATTTTGATTACACAAGTATTATTGATCACTTTTCCATTTTATCTCGATTGTTGATTTTATGTGTAAAATTTGAAATTTGAATAAAATTTGTAAAAATCATAAATGTAAATACAATTGTATCTAAAGTATTACTCTCCCTCTTCTTACTTGTCTTGTCTGTTATTTATGTCTGCTTAAGAACTCCCCACTCCATTGTATCTTGCACATATATATATGTATTTATATAATTATATATTCATATATACATGTGTATATACACTCAGCAAGAAAAGAAAGTAAACACTTTTTCAAGTTCATATTTCTGCAATTTTTACTTTTGTGCTTTGGACGACAAAAAAGAAAGGGTTTACTCATGTGTAAAGTAACCCTTTATACTAACTATACCAGCTTTATAGCAACTGAAAAATATGGAATTGAAAAAGTGTTTACTTTCTGCTCTTTTGTTTGCTGTGTATAATTATATATAATCTAATATATATATATATATATTATGAAGTGTTGATTGCAAATACAGATTAAAACCATTTTCAAAGTTTTTAAAAGTAAGGTCATCATCAAACAGAGAAATGTCAATTCTATTTCAATGATACTGCACTCATTATGTAACAAGATATATTTTTCAGATTCAGTGTATCATCAAAACTGTTTAAATTACTTTCACTGTTTTTAAGCAGCTTCCATCTGTTGATAAAACAGATATACAGTTGTATCAGTTTTACAATAAAAGTAATGTGTAGAGTACCAAAGTGTGATGTCATAACCATTCATTGCCAAGGAAACTGGTTCTAAACAACCTCACCTTGCCCTTTTTGTGAACATCATTTTTGCAAAACATGCTTGCACCTGGTTCCAACACATGTTGTAACAAGACTGTGACATCATTACTTCGGTACTCTCTATCTCCCTCTCTCTCTCTCTCTCTCTCTCTCTCTCTCTCTCTCTCTCTCTCTCTCTCTCTCTATATATATATATATATATATATATATATATATATATATATAATATATTAACACAAACACATGCACATATTATATATATATATATATATAATGTATATATATTTAGTGTAAGCAAATGAAACATTCAGGGAAATACAATTTGGGCAATGCGTATTTTCATTCATTTAATACAAAACACTGTACAAAATATATACAGTGAGGCATTCAAACATATACAAAGCCAGATCATCTCACAACAGAAGGGAAGGAATTGTAAGATGATAGCTCATGCATGAACAGTAACCACAGGATGGGTAGGGCAGCTGGGAGGCTGGGTCTCTAAATCTCCCTTCCACAATCCACGCACCTTTGGCTATTAAAAGGTGAAGGAAAAAAAACAAACAAACAGCTGGCAAATTCAGGCAGCATTGCCCCTTCATATCACCATGAGCCCTAACCCCTCCCTCCTTTCCCCCACCAAGGTAAAGGAATCCAAATAAGTCACATCAGATATTCATGATTACAACATGGGTTCATGTTCTCTCATTCCCATTCTCATATGCATACCAATGTAACAAATACAGTAAAAGAATTTCACAGGCCTTGGAATGTTATACAAGTCCCAGATATCAGGCATATTCTGTCTTACGCTTACTTCATTTGAAAGTCATA
Organism: Diadema antillarum; assembly: GCF_040938485.1. Lineage (NCBI taxonomy): Eukaryota > Metazoa > Echinodermata > Echinoidea > Diadematoida > Diadematidae > Diadema > Diadema antillarum. The sequence continues at coordinate 70,157 of NW_027272424.1, read as the reverse complement.
TTTGGCCGACATTCTCATACATGAAAAAAGAACATGAACATGCATTTGAAAACATCTCTCATGAGGATCTGCTGGTGAATTTTGTTTGTTTGTTTTACCTTGATTTTTCCGTAACAACACCCATCACCTCCCTGTTTCCTGTCTTTGTAAAGAAAATGTGCCATAAAAGTGAGGACAACCAAAGAAAATATGGAAGAGACAGGTGGAGAAGAGCTTGGATAGGTTGGCTTGAGAAAGGAGGAAGCCTCAAATCGGGAGAGATTGAGAGATGGTGTGAGACTGGTTGCTAACAGACATGAGGTAAATCCGGCCATCCCGCATTATGAGGGACAGACCTGAATCAAAAATTGATAACCATGACGCACATTACATTTTGAGTTAAAAAAACAAACTAACAAAAAAACAAAAATCCAATGTACTTTATCATCACATTTAGTCACAATTTCCAATACACATGAAGTGCCCTCAGTGAATTACACAAAACAGCTCATAAGAAGGCAGAGATCATAGTCGTCCTATACTATGGATGTGGCCACTCATCTTCAGAAAAGTCACAAAACATACAACATGACTGCCAGACTCGATCTGACTGCCGGCAGCCATTCTACAGAGAATCCAACCCTAAGCATCTCTTAACCCGTTATGAGGACGAGTCCCGAGTATACTCGGGCAGGGGTTTATGAGAAATGTGTGTTGTAGCAAAATCAGCCCATCCTCAATGGATTTAACATAAGAGCTAGCAAAAAGGAGATTCTGATCATGTGCACATTCCTCATGTGCACAAAGCATGACTTCCCTTGAGGCCGGGGTCTGGAAGGCCCGGATAGCTCTGGGGTTATAGATACTCTATTTTGCTATCTGAGCCTTATATTTGAACATATATGACATAACTTATTGGTGGGAGAAAGATAAATTTTATGCGGGAGACACACAGTTTGAGTAGGAGAATTCAAACTCAAGCAGAAGAGCGGGAAATTTTGAGAAGATGGTCGCAGAGTAGGAGACCTCCCGCCAAAGTCTAGGGATTTGGAGTCTTTAATTCCATTTCTAGCTGGTCTTACAGAACGTTGAACATGTTGGCAGGACCGCAACCACAGTCAAACTTCCACACATTTATGCCCCATATTCATCAGATCACAGTCTGACTGCTTCAAATCAGAATACTTCCTGTAGGGCAATTTTTTTTTTCTCTCTCTCTCTTTACAGAAAGAGATTCAATATAAAAATATTACCACAAAGTTTGACTTCTGTCTTCACACAAAACAAAGGCAGAAAAGCTGCCATATTATAGCCACTGTAACTTGATGACAGTTGTTGCTCAATCAACTGGCAGCTCAGTCAAGAAGTTCTTTCCTCTTCTGTTAAATCTCTAGTAACAGCCAAATAGACAGGAGAATTATTCAAAATGGGGTCAGCAGAAATTCAGCGAGAATGCCCGGTAGCCAAAGTTTGTGTAGACATCAATGGCTGACCCAGCCCCTGATGCACACAGCACCTGCAGGTAATGAAAGAGAGAGAGAGAGAGAGAGAGAGAAAGAAGAAATTCCCTCAATGTACAGGCTGAATTTTTACATCGGGAAAGATTATTGAGTTTGTAAGCAAGAGATGTTTAGCACACTTGTATCAAGCAATTAACATGACATTACATATAAATGTGTTAGTCTGTGAGAATTTCCCTGCAGTTTGTCATGTACATACGATGATGCAAGCATGCCTAGTGTTTTGTTGTTATTGTTTTCATGTTACATCACTGATTTTCTCAGGAAATCATTATTGACACACCCAGAGTGTTTGTTTTTTTTTAAACCAAGAAAGAAAACAATACTTAAATTACAAACACATAATATAATTTTGAATGCAACATACAAAGTATAATAGTACCATACTTTACATGCAGTACCAGGTATTTGTCAGAGATTTAATTTTCCGAGGTTTTAGCAAGTCAACTGATATTTGCGAAATTATGAACTTCCGCAAATATTGCCTCCCATAACACAAATGTGTTGTACATCACCTCCTATGTGTGGGGATTGCCAGTGCTTCTCCTGACAGGGACGATTTAAACATTAAAAAAAAAGAAAGTGAAAAGAATTTGCCAAACAGGAGGTGAATACAGTGTATCCTATGTTCGATCTTCACCCTTATCAATTATCTGCTAGCTCACCTTATTTGACTCTGACTCTGTATTGATCACAACACTGTACACATCTACAGTAGTCGAGGGTGTGATCAGCTTGGGGTCGCCATTCACGTGCCAGTGGTAGATGCTGGGTGACGTACCTGCAGATATAACCTGCAAAAGAATTTAAAGCACATCAAATGTGAAGGTATGGAAGACAATATGTTTCACTATTACAGGGAGATCTCTTTATAACAAGGTTGCCAGGACTGCACATTTTACCTCGTTATGACTATCACCTCGCTACAAATATTCCAAAAGGATACCTTGGGGTCAAAAAAGATCATACTCTAATGGTCATATGCATGAAAAGATAGCCTTGAAAGTATGCATATCTAATAAAAGGGCCTTATAATTGGTAACTATGGCAAGTTTACTTTTAATCAAGAGCAATGTGAAGCTCTCAAGGTCAGGGAAACTTTCCTCTCTGCGTTGCACAATGACTTTGGCTCATGTCATTTCACCAGCATGATGAGGAAAGAAATCATAAAGGCAGTCTGATGAAAAGACTAGCCCACTCACCGCATCGTCATGGTAGCAGACGACATGGGGCTGGCACTGTGGGGCATCGAAGACTGCCGTCGGGCACAGGGACCTCATGTGCCACAGACTCAGTGATGGGCCTCCACCACAGATCTGGAGAACAGTGTAAGAGACAGAGGTGTGAACACACCCTACATGTATATCTTCTCACAGTGAAGTTTGTGACATCATCATCATTACAACTACTGCTGTTAGTTGTTGTATACTGCTTCAGTTTTTACTGAGGTTGCTGTTACTACTACAGGGTTTTATTTTGCTTTTATTTAGAAAAAAGTTTTATTCAAATAAGAACATTCAGGTACAAATGAAATTCAATACACATAATACATAATATGAAATACACATGTGAGTAACAACTAGAAACAACCTAAATAATACAAATTTGATTCCAGTTGTAATGAGACACAAAATCTGTGGTTTTTGCAGACAAGAATTCATTTATCTTGTGTGCTTACTTATAATACAATTGCCCTATTGCTCTAAAATTGGTTTATTAATGTTGATACTGCAGTTGTTTTAACTCTTCATGCTGTGGGTGGCACTCTTACACTGTAGACATCTTTCTGTGACCACCCTCTCCATCATCACTGAGATTAGTATCTAGATTACATCTGCCAACTGAAGGAGCACTGGTCTAATTCTTTCATAAAACTGCATCTCCAAACTGTGTAAGGATGGTTCAAAACACTCTACAGCATCACTTTCTTTCAAGGCTATCATAACATTTGGCATCTTCTTTTCACCTTGGCAAAACGCGTTGCATTTTCTCACACAAATTATGTTATTTGTTTTATAGGCTGCTGTCCACTTATGACAATAACCCCCATTTTTGTCTGCAATTCAGGAAATTTCTGATTATGACCACCCGCAATGCTTTCATAGATGAGGACCACAATGCATGTCCTATTATGAGGTCATCTACAATATATTTGTTGGTGCATCTGAATTCACGTGCCTGAAATCTGGTAAAAATCTACAGGAGAACTTGCTGCATCAGTAGCTACACATAATATACAAGGAGTAGTACATGTAGGACGTTTCCTGACGGTGTAAGCGTGACTTACCAACCAGTCATCTGCTGGATCCACAGCCACACAGCTGATCCACTTGTCCCGGGGATTAGTCACACATTCCTTGTTCGACAGATGTAAACAAACATCAAGATTAGGACACATACAGTGAATCATTCTAAAGCATTACAAATAAATCCTAAGGACATCACAAAGATGATACTATGAATTCAAGTCGAACAATCATAATAAAGTGAAAAACCATGCCAAGGTACGGATGAAATAAAATGAGGACATAAGAAAAACTTTACAAGAGGAACGATTTTGACATGATTCATTGACCAAGAGACCAAAAAGATAACGACTGACCGTTACTCACCTCATGTTTGTTGGGTTCCAGGATGGCAACAGGTTCTCCCGCTAGTCTCGTATCTTTAATAGAAAATAAATTTTGGGATACTAAAAGCAACTAAGAGAAACAAAGCACAGGACATTATACAAAATACTACAGAAACTCTTGAAAATGCATTGAACTTACATTTCCTTCTGCAGCTACAAACACATTTGATAGTCTTATTAAGCATGTGACACAATTGCATACATAATGAAAGGAAAATGATATGATGATCTGATTATACATATCTCAGATTAAAGGAGAAATGTTGGTTTGCGATTTGCAAAGTCCTACATGTCCCTCTCCTCAAGAGGCAAAACATAAGGATGTGATTTCTTGCTACAACATGTACTTGTTGGCAGCTGTGGCTAACATTCTACCTACAACCAAGGAGGTTCAAGAGATGGATTACAACTGACTATAATTATTCAATCAGCTGTCAGTTTTCTATGGATGGACAAAAGAATTCCACAGGTGCATTTGTGCCTTTGATGTTCGATGCTTGAAGCCGCTATCTTTCTGAGCAATCTGAAGATTCATTTTTGACGCTAACATAATATCGGGTATATGCTGTTCGTTTATACATCAAATGCAATGAAATTTCACCTAATGATAAAGCATATAAAACAAAAGTCAATTCCATTCGAAAATATGTGCAAAAGTGTAAATCTGAGCTGTATTTTGTGAAAGTGTTTGAAATTTTACCCTCATGGAAAGCCGGTTTTATCACTTTTCTCCTTATTTCCGCCAAATGAAACTAATATGGTATCATCTTCAAGTATAGTTCTTTATAAATTTATATGTCAGATTAGTGTACAGACACGTACAGTCGAGTAATTTTGATATCTATTTCAGCAATATTTGAGCAATTTCTATTTGCGCACCCCCGTGCCTTTACCATTGTCTACCGCCCATCGTTTGTAAGTAGGAATAGCAAAAAGTAATTACCATCACAAAGATATATCTTCCTTGGAAACTGGCTGGTGATTAAGTAATGAGACACGAGTCAATTGTCTTCGCATCTGAGCGGCAGATCCAGTTTGACACATACTTCAAATATTTTTGAATAGCGGCTTCGAGCATGGGATCAAAGCGAATAAGACTGTTGTGACTCCATTTCTCGAACCTCCTTGCTACAACGGAGGAACATGTAATTTAAAAACCAAGTAAATTTTCAAGGCTGGGAAGAGGATCTGATATGACCTTTTAAAACCAGCTGGGATAAGCAATAAATATACTGCTAAAAATTAAGTTTAAAACACACACACACACACACACATACACACACTCACACACACACACACACACCAGGCACAGTTTGATGCCGTATGTTGCTACTCACCCCAAATTCTCACTGTACCATCTTCTGAGCCTGTGGCTACCTGCGCCGAGGTGTTGAAGAGAGCCACTGCATGGATGTAGTCTGTGTGTTCTCTGTAGGAATGCTGCCACATAGGGAGAAAACAAAAAATGTCATTGAAAAAAAGAAACAAAACAAATCAGGGACCCTCTGCAGGACTGTATAATTGCATTCTAAGCTCGACTGACCCAGGAAGTGAAAAAGTAACCAGTGGCATAGTATCTACATCTGATGATCAGGTACAGTTATTCTCTCACGTTTATGTAGCTCAGCAATTCCCCATAACCTATTTATGTACCATCGTACTACACAATATCACTGAAATTCATATGGGCGCCAGGTATTATGCAACTATCAAGTGCTAAAACCAAAGTAGTCAGTGATCCTTTTGGAATGTCAGAGTGCTATCTGTGTAAACTTTCAGTCACACCATCACACGAACACACGACTCAGGAGAACCTATAGTCTTGAATAACATGCAGACTTGTGCTGAAGCTTTTAGAATGAGCATCTTCCATTGCACTCTAGCTTCTGCAATAGTTTCTTACAGGACATCATACAATCTGTAAAAGTGATCAGTGAACATAGCACACAACATCTTGACTGATATTGGACATCATTGTCCTTACTGATGATCCACAAAAACAAGACAAAAGACAGAGGTGATTTTGCAAATGGCTGCTGTGGTTAGGTTGCTTTTTGTTACCTCGGAGTACTTAGCACCATGGCACTTTCGACCCACGCTTACATAATATCAAAATGATGATGCAAGCTTTATACAGTACATGTATGTCCAAAAAAAAAATTACAACCAGATTTCCAAATTGATAACTTTCAATATGATTAAACTGTCTGAATGCTATTGCAGGGTCCAAAAATATAACATCTTACCTACACTTTGCAGAAAACCCCATTCACTTTGGTTAAGTGGTCACGGAGAAATGTGGATTGTTGTAAAGCATGTCATGGGACTGTTTCTTCCAAGTTTAGCACTCAGATGCTCTTGGAACTGCATATCAATGTGTGAACACAATGGACAGAACTTGGAGGGAAGGGATTCCTGATGACATGCTCTACAAAGATCCTCATTTCTCTTTGACCACTGAAGCGAATTTGATGACATTTTCAGTAAGATGTGGGTAATACGTTATTGTTTCATACCCTAAAATTGTATTTGGAGTGATTCACTATTCTTAAAGGGGATGGCTAATAACTGATCAGTGGGAATCAGTGGGAATGCTGGAGGACGATTGTTCCAATCCTTGTGGGATTCATTTAGGAGTACATTATATTTCTATTGTTGTGTGAAAATTATTTGCTTCAGAATGGTCTCATATTCAAGTAATGTGCAGTTTAATGTTTCCAGGCTAGCGTGCCTGATCAGTGACGGGGCAATAATTTGCACATTACTTGAATATGAGACCGTTCTGAAGCAAATAAATTTCACACAATAGTAGATATATGATGTACTCTTAAATGAATCCCACAAAGATTAGAACAATCATCCCTCAGCATTCCTACTGATTCCCACTGATTCCCACTGATCGGTTACTAGCCATCCCCTTTAAAGTTATCGTTGCGGAGGGTACCGTTTTTTTTTTTGTTTTTTTTTGTTTTTTTTTTGTTTTGTTTTGTTTTTTGTTTTTTTTGGGGGGGGACATACGGTATAAACTCACCTTACAAGTTCCAGACTCCAGGTCCCACACATGGAGTTCACTGTCCCCTCCTCCAGAAAACAGAGTGTTGTCCTGTATGAGAAACATTGACAGATGATTGCATTCTAATTCAGTTTCTATATATCTATACCTCCAAGGAGATGATGTTTTTATCAGTGTTGCTTTGTTTGTTTGTCTGTGTGCAAAATAACTCAAAAAGTTGTGAATGGAATTGGATGAGACTTGCAGGAAAAGTTGATAATGATACAAGGAACAGATGATTTAATTTTGGTAGTGATCCGGGAAATTGTATGAAATTTTGAAGGAGTTTTGATCTTTCAGCAACTACGGTCAATGAACTTGGGAGTTCAAGCTGCACGTATTTGAGGTTTGCATACGTGCACTATTCAAAAGCCATGTTCTGCTCAGGCAAGGTGCCACACAGCTGGAAGCTGATGATGTGAATAAAAGGTTTCTATATTGGGAAACTGGGTTATTTTCAGCGTGCGTGTATGGGTGGGAATAAGCTGCTTGTTGGAGGTCTGCGCTCTCTGAGGGCTTTTCTAGTCATTCATACTTTTTTTTTGTTCAGCATTGTTTATCATGTCAATTAAGAATATAACATGCAATGCCTTGGCTGTTTGCTGAAATAAGCAGGAGAAACAAGGCACAGACAAAATTCATGTGTTTTTATGTGTATATGCAAATATATATCCATATCATCATTCCTCATTAAGTACCTAGTATTTCTCAACTACAATCTCCATATAGTTTACAACAGAAACCTGCATACACAAACATATTTTATACTTGATACAATAGTTACATCTCATACAACTGAGACACTTAAAAGTTTATATTATTGAACAGGTACAGCATGAAGGGCAGTCAAGAAAGCCATCAACCATGTGGCTAGTGGAAATGACCTACACGTACAGAGAATGGTCCACCTTTGGACATCATTCACAGACACCAACACACACACACAAAGACAAAAAGACCAATCTCTCACCCGTTTATGATATGCCAGGCCATTGGTTTCCACTGCCCCAAAGTCTGCTGAGTGGGGGACAGACAAAGACCATGCCACCCGAGGTGCCTGAAATAGAAAATAATTAGAATATATACTGTTATAATGATGTCACTTTGAAAGTCAATTACTGTATCAAGTCACTGTAACTTCCTCAATTCTAACACAATACACAATCTTCAATACAAACTGTATCTGCAATGCACCCTTTATCTAGGCAGTTGTTACATATTACCAGATGTTAAATATTCTAGAACAAGGAAAAGTAGAAATTACGCGGTGCGTAAAATATGTCCCCGCCGGAAGTAGCATTTAGTAGCAAAATGTACAATATCGGTAAAAAATCAAGGTCAAAGGTCAAGAAGTCAAAGGTCAAAATTCTGTGTAGAAGTTTTGAAGCCCTCACCTAGTGCCATCACAAAAAGCAAACGGAATCGAAATCGGGTTAGAAATGGCAAAGGAGTAGCATTTTGTAGCCAATGTACAATGTAGGTCAAAAATCAAGGTCAAAGGTCAAAGAAGTCAAAGGTCAAAATTCTGTGTAGAAGTTTTGAAGCCCTCACCTAGTGCCATCACAAAAAGCAAACGGAATCGAAATCGGGTTAGAAATGGCGAAGGAGTAGCATTTTGTAGCCAATGTACAATATAGGTCAAAAATCAAGGTCAAAGGTCAAAGAAGTCAAAGGTCAAAATTCTGTGTAGAAGTTTTGAAGCCCTCACCTAGTGCCATCACATAAAGAAAATGGAATCGAAATCGGGTTAGAAATGGCAAAGGAGTAGCATTTTGTAGCCAATGTACAATATAGGTAAAAAATCAAGGTCAAAGGTCAAAGAAGTCAAGGGTCAAAATTCTGTGTAGAAGTTTTGAAGCCCTCACCTACAGACTGTAGTGCCATCACATAAAGCAAACGGAAATGAAATTGGGTTAGAAATGGCAAAGGAGTAGCATTTTGTAGCAAAATGTACAATGCAGGTCAAAAATCAAGGTCAAAGGTCAAAGAAGTCAAAGGTCAAAATTCTGTGTAGAAGTTTTGAAGCCCTCACCTAGTGCCATCACATAAAGCAAACGGAATCGAAATCAGGTAACAAATGGCGAAGGAGTAGCATTTTGTAGCCAATGTACAATATAGGTCAAAAATCAAGGTCAAAGGTCAAAGAAGTCAAAGGTCAAAATTCTGTGTAGAAGTTTTGAAGCCCTCACCTAGTGCCATCACATAAAGCAAACGGAATCGAAATCGGGTTAGAAATGGCGAAGGAGTAGCATTTTGAAGCAAAATGTACAATATAGGTCAAAGGTCAAGGTCAAAGGTCACAACTGAAATTCTGTGTAGAAGTTTCAAAGCTCCCATGTAGTGCTATCATATAAAGCAAACAGAATCAAAATTGGCTCATAAATGACAGAGAAGTAGCAAATTGAACATTTTGATCACACACGGACGCACAGACAGACGGACGGACAGACAGACAGACGGACGGACACACGGACACACACACGTACGGAGCCCGTTTCATAGTCCCCTGCTCGAACTCGTTCGGCGGGGACAATAAATAATTGGCTGAGCACCAGAAGAATAACACACACCAATGATTCTTTGTGAGTCATGTTTAAAGATTTTCAACTTTGCAGCATCAGTGTTCATCTGATGCTAAACATTTCAACAATCTGAAAGCAAAAGAAATACTCTACTTATTTTAGCACAAAACGCCCAATCATTTAAGATGTCTTCTCCCTCAGAACAGGTCATGCTAGCAGCCATCTTATAAACTTTGAAAGTGATTGAGTATGAAAACTGTCTGCATTGACTTTCATTTCCAACCTTCAGAAAGTGTTACACAGAATAAATGTCTCAATGCGCTTCAGAACAGGGTTTTTGGACTCTTTTCTATTACAACATCAACCCAGTAATCCACCTTCAAAAAAGTGTATTTACGCTCTTTTAATACTCACGTAATTAAACTATCAAAGAAATCTGAATTCTCACCTTTTGTTGGATGTCTTTCCACTTCCAAGCCTTAATGTCACCACTACCTCCACTATAAACAAAGGAAGAGCAAAAATAATCATAAACAAAGAAATTTATACTCTTGTAGAAGGGTGTTACTGAAAAATGTCTAACCCTAAAACTGCTCATATCCCATGCTCACAGCTTATTCTATAAATGTTCCGGCATTTACAATATTAGTTTGGATGACTGTGATAGAACCCAAAGAGCTTAGAAAGGATTTTAAGTACTAGGCTCATGAAACCAAGAACTGTTGGACTGACAATAAATGTATTACTATCTACTGTACAACTCTGCCACACATCAATAGATTTCAAAAATATTTCTTGACTTTGGAAGTTCACATAACTTCAGCACGATGAATTCTTCAAGTGCTACTAGTGACAGAATTTTTTGATATCATTACCTTACATCTTTACAGTCTTGAAATGATCAACTGTAATTTGTAAATAGCAACAATACAAACATTGGTATTTGTGCGTTGGATAATGACTACTGTTTTGTTACCAGTATATTTCTACCTTCAAACTATGCTGTATACAAAGTCAAATTGAGTTAAACAAAATAAAAATTACAAAGTACTAAACACATCAAGGAAATCATGGTGTCTTCATTTGCATCTATCTTCTGAAATAACAGTCCATTTTCTTTGATGTACTGAAAAGAGTGAATCACATTAAGCTTGATATTAGAAGAAAAAAGAAATCAAAATAAATTGCATGGGTCTTAGTAAAAACAAACAAAGAACAACAAACAAACAAACAAACAAACAAACAAAATAACAAATACTGGCCAATAGTAACATAAGGTACTCTGTCAAACATGATTCTTACCATATCAGGAAGTTCTCTGTTGCTAACAATGCAAAGATGGCACCATCATAGGCTGCAAGATACAACAAAAGTCAATGAGTTTGTACTTCTGTGAAACTACAATGTAGTGATACAAACATGGCTAACACGATTATGCATGACATGGTGAAATTCATGATCTCATACAAACATACTCCATGCATAAATTTACTCACAGATGCTCAGGTAAGTTCGCATGAGAAAATTCAGACAAAGACATTGTTCTGATGATGCTGACCACAAATTAAAGAAATTAGTAAGATTTCATACTCATCATGACTGACTTTACCTTTGAATGTGAAAATCGGTTTCCTGCAGTCCTCTGTAGCATCTGATGCAAGAGCTGCATTCAAGCTGTGAGTAATGACACCAATTAAAATAAGTATGGGACATAGTTATAAAAATAACAATAATATATCAAATATGTAGAGTGCAAAAGCTCAGTGCATACATTTTTCCCAGCTGCAAAAGCTCCTGATGAGCTTAACAATAATGAACAGTTAAATTTTGACATAGTGCACTGGGAAAGTAAATTGGATAGAATCTACATTCAGAAAGAGGTGGCATTTTTATCACCATCACGAGTGTACTTTTACCTCACCTAAATATTACTGTGAAAATAACTTTTTCAGACAGGAGTTTTCATGCATTTTGTGCTCTGCGAAACTGGGGCAAAATAAGAACACATACAAGTATTTTGGGGAAATACCAAAATACAATAACAAAAAGGTTGGAATTTTTGTCTTTCTTAGACTAAACATGCATAACAAAAAAATATACTGCATTATACAGTTAGTTTCACATTCTGTTTCTACTACTTACACAATACAGTTCTTATCTAAGTGAATTTACAGATGATTGGAAAAGTACAAGTACAGCAACTGGTGAGCAGTTTCAATTCTGGGTTTTAGACAATTACACAGCATTGCATTTGGTGCTCAGCTGAGAAAACATAGATACACTTGAAACTATTAAAGTCTGTATACAAGCATGAGTACATGTTATCATATAAAATTGTGATGATTTATATAAGGATATGTCATAGAGAGTGTGTGTTTACATTGTATGTATGTACTCTCTGCTCAATTCTGGTATGTGCAATTCCATCTGTCAATCAGTAAAGTGTTCCTGTCTTATCAGGACCTTCATCTATGAAAGCTTGCATCCAGATGGGATTCAACCCTCGCATCAGATCAATATAAATGCACTCCGCGCCTTTATCTGCCTTCTCTTTGAATACCTGAAGACTGCAATGGTTCCATAGTTATTGCCAGCCAGGAGATATTTCCCATCAGGAGAGATGCACTGTGCAAAGACAGACATGTGAAGCTGCTTCCTCTGCTCAATGATTTGCTCCTAAAAAATAGTTCAGAGAAGAAAAAATGACAAAAAGCAGACAAAGTGTTAAAATTCTATTGAAAACATAAAGATACACAGATGATCTAGCCCCGCACCTCTCAACCAGTGGGCAGCGAAGCACTTGAAGGTGGGCTTACGACGTTGGCCAAAAATTAAATAAAAAAGATTGATATTTAGGTGATCTATCTCGGCCTCAATAAAATTTTAGGAGCCAAAGTGAGCCTTGGGTTAAAAAGAAAAGAATATTGAGAAGCGCGGATCTAAAGAGTTGAGGATCGGTATTTCAAAACCCCGAGGTTGGAAAATTTGGCTCATCCTGGTTATTTTTTTATGCCAATGCCTGATCTTTATTTAATCACATTTCTGCACACTTTGCAAACCATTTGGGGTGTCCTCATTTTCAAGCAGTGCATAGGAATCAAATAGGGTCTAGTCTTGTGTAGTTCATTTCATCAACTGTACTACACAGGGATATTTAGACATATCATACCATTTGGCCTTACCGGTACTTTGGGACATTTCTATTTCAGAGACATTTTTTTCTGCTATGAACACAAAACAATAACTATAATGTTCTCTCTTCAAGTTAAAGGCTTAGATTATCAAATTAGATCCAGATACCAGGGGCCAAGCAAAGGGAAAGATAGCATTTAACAAACTTTTCCGGGTGGCGGTGCAATGATCATTGTAACACTGCCTGCCCACAGGCACAGACAATACAAGAGTTTAATATAAATGTTCCATTTACACTTCTGTGGCATTTATGTCACACTATCATGTTTATTGAAGCACTGACAATGAGTTATCTCTACTTGGTAAATAAAAGCGTATAATACCATATGGGTACTGTAAAAAGTGGATATTTGCAACTAAATTTTTCGCGCTCAGCCGGGTAAGAAGGGTTTTGCGTGCTTTTAATTCCATGGAATGAAGACATCAACTACTGGAACATATGGCAAGCAAAAATATTTGTGTGCTTTTAATTTCGCGCTAGTTTCTGGTTGCGTGAAATGTGCAAAAATTTCAACACCACAAAAATTTCCACTTTTTCAGAAAAATCTGTCTATCCGGAGGAGTCTTTCCTAATTTTTTTTACTTTTACAGCTCTCCTCCACATAGGAGGGGATTCTGTGAAGCCAGATGTAGTCTCCGTGGAACATAATCCCCGACGACAAGATATAGAGTCTAGACAGATCTTTCGGTCAAGCCCCAGCATGCAGCAATGCGTGATCGTGGTGTGGCCGGCTAATCATGATGGACATGATTCCTCAGAGTCAGATGGGTTCTAGAGGTTGCTGGTGGAACCTTTCTGGCTCTGTGCACGAGCTCCCTCTCTCTCTCTCTCTCTCTCTAGTAGTATAAATGTTAGAATGACAGAGACTCCAACTCTCCTGCTTTCGATGGAAGATCTCCCACCGAAAGCCCATTTTTGCAAAATCTCCCATTCTCCCGCCCGGCCCCTGGCTCTGTGTCTCCCCTTGAAATGATTTCTTTACTTAGTGTCATAGTATGTTGAAAAATAAACCTTAGATAACACGAGAGAGCATCTAGAACCCTAGAGCTTCCAGGGCCCTTACGTAGGCTTAAGGTTAAAGCAGGTCCTGCTGGACCCCGGCCGCAAGGAACATGTTCTAATTAATTTTAGCACTTCGTGCACACAATTTGCTCAAGTTGGAGCTGGAGAGTCTCCCGTTTGCACTTGCAAGGGGTTTCAGCTCAGGCGGGAGAATCTCCAGATCTCAGAAGGTGCTTGGGGTTGGAGTCTCTGGAATGATTAGCTATTGCCTATTAGAAGGCATATGGCGCATATAGCAGCATGCAGCATGTGTGAATGGCCATAGCCTATGCTATGGCTATGCTATGGGCATGGCCATAGACGACATTGTGACTACGCGGCTTGAAAGAATAACACAACATAACAGGTATGGGACTATGATTAGTAACAAGTATGAACCAACTGTTGGCTGCACTGTGGCCATGTGATATTTACCTTATCCTGCTTCATCTACCTTCTAATGTACAACAAACTTAAAAACGGTAATCCCTGCTATCTTAACGATATACAATTCGTACCTCATACGATGAATTTGCCATTTTCGTCTGATAATTACTTTGCTCACGTGTAGACGCGCCGCGCTGAACTTGAATGTGATCGATTATCAAGCGCCAATCCATCTCATCGATTACACGAGAGAAGGGGTGTGTGTTGGCCGCAGCAAGCCGGGCGTTGATTTTTACGTCAGAAATCTGAAAAAAGGGGTATGTACAAAGAAAGAAAACGTTAAATACTGCGTAATATTCATTGTGTCCTAGCTCAGTTTTGTGTGCGTGTGTGTAGTGCAAATAATAAAAGAGAATGTGCCTTCTATAATTCTATTCCACTGGTGGGTGAGCCGATATTGTGGTCCCATGTATTATTAAATTTGTCATTGTTTGTCAAGTGTCGATATTCGTACTGCATGCTGCTTGCGCTAGACAGAAAGATCCGTCTGTCCGGAGGACTCTTTTATATTTTGCCATTAACGCTGTCCTGAGGGGATCCGTGAAGCCAGACGCAGTCTCCGCGGAACATTCCCCGACGGACAGATACAGACCGATCTTTCGGTCAATGCTTGCGCTTGCTTGCTAGGCTGAATTATTAAACTGCGAGCAGCCCAGAACGCGAAGCTTTTGGGCTAAATATACCCGCAGTTCCACTGGCACTGCTCACAACAAACAACACAACACAACACTGGTAACAACGGGCTGACCCTATGTCAGAGAGAGGAGCTCAGCACCCTCCACCCCCCTAGCTGTCTGTTTTCTTTGTTCTGTCCTCACCCTTTTCGCTATTCTTCTATCATCCCTTCTCTTCCACGATGTCTCTGCCTACTAGGCTTAACCTCATAACTGAACACCTAGGGCAAGGCCGATAAGACAACTAGAGGCGCCTGCCCCCGGGAAAGGCCAAGACATCACCGGCGTCGGCGGGCGGGTCCTCTAGTCTACCTGCTTTGCCGACGGGAACGGCGTATCCCTGCATTTCTCGGTGCAGGAGTAGGCAAGTGACATCATTTCCAAAACCCTGTCCCCTTTCCTTCCTATGTAAATATATCACTTGTAAATATCAAAAATAAATGTGATTAATTTTTTGTAAATAATTAGAAGTAGTGTAGGTTTTTATGGTTGAATTTAAGGGTATATTTGAATAATTATATTTTTTTGAGCAAATTGCCCACCCGGCAGAGAGCTCCAGAAATCTAAAAGAACAGCAACAACACTGCTCACAGTTCCACATCCACAGCCAGCCTGAACGAAAAGCATTCGGGCTGAGCTGTGTAGGAAGGATCCTGGTGGAGTAAACTTGCAAATCTATCATAGTGAGAATGTTGTGTGTCGGTGTTTTGATTAAAATTAAGCTGTCAAAATTGAATTATTGGCATAGAACCAATCAATGATCTACTCGTGAAATAGACCCCAGCTGCCTGAGTTTATTATTTATACGGCTGCTTTCTTGCTATATTTACTCTTGTACGGATTCAGCCCCACTCAGCATGCAGTCATAGCTAGTCCACAACACTGTGTAGTGTGTGGCGTTCAACTTTACATAATGTCGCTGGGGCGACAAGACCTCGTATCTACAAAATGTCAAATGTTCAGGAGAGCCAAAAAACATGGCGGCCAAAGCACTGTAGCGAATGGGATAGCCTTTCCTTGGACATCCCGTGGTGGCTTCATTTTTTGGGTAAGACGCTTAGGATTTGAACAGGACATCACTTAACCGATTATTTGACCATTGATCAAAAAAAGACATTTTCACCAAAATTGCAGATACAAGGTCTTGTCACCCCAGCGACGATAAGGTAAGCACAGCATTGGGGCTTTCTTTCACAGTAGTATACTACTTGTGAATGCGGCCCCACTAAAAGGTGTTTAGGCCTACATTACCCTTGATACAGCAGTGGGGCTGATTTCTGCAGAATAGCATCTTTTGTTGTACTCCTTTCTTTCCTTTTTTTTTTGTTCTCTTCTTTCTTCCTTTTTTAGTATTCTTAGAAAGACTTCCCAATTTCCCTTCAGCTTGACTAATTTAACTGTAGGTTTATACAACCCTTACCTAACCCTACTTCTACTTCTACTTCTACGTGGATACTCAGCAACGTCCAAAACTGGATATATTATGCTGAGGTGAAACCCTAACCCGAAAACTTACCTAACCAAATGCATGGATGCACGCGCACTGCAGTGGGGCCTATTGTGCAATTTAATTTGTACAGTCTACAGATGATGAGTGAAATTTTGTTCAGGGCTTCAAGCCCAATGCGATGAGTCTAGCAGTCTCTAACTGTCCAAATTTATGTACACCGCCATGAAATTTCTCCACTTCAACTGCGTGAAATAAGTGATTTGGACCCTTTGTGCATATGCTAGCCATCATTGCCTATATAAGCATCAAAGACATAACCTTTGGGTGCACTATACACTCAGGGCATTCCCATAGTGGAGACGGTGGATAGCCCTGGGTTTAGAGTGGTTGTTGCTTTCACTATCTTGATATTCTAGCGAAGGTCCTTGATATGTCCATAAGTAGAACCACCACATTAACATCACCAATGGTAAACTTAAAAGTGTAAAATGTCTGAAAGGTATGAAAAAATTCATCAATAAACATTTACTGACTTCATTTAGAAGTTGATATTTCATTTTCAATTACTTAAGATGCTTTTTGACTCACAGACATAGTCTGGAATGGTTCTTATTTATTTGAGGCAACAGGAAATGATCAGAGAGACTGTCCCCAAATTTTGTTTCATACCAGTCTCTTTGCTTTCCTGTAAGTGTAATTAAAATCTCTCACTCGCTCTATATTTCTTTCTTCACCACTTTTTGCACAGGAGGCCAGCAACCAGCATGGCGTCCCTGTTTGACCAATATGAGCAGGCCACGGCCCGGGAGTCATCCAGCGTACGACAGCCTGTGCTGAGAGAGACTTCAGCTGCTCCGGTAAGACTAAAAAAAAAGTCAAAGAACTGAAAACATGGCAATATGAATGGGAGAAGTTGTAAAACAATGTTTGTGGTATCATTCTCAATAGTCACCACCAGCTGGTATACTTGTATATGAAATTTTCTGCTCCATTTGTATATCTGTGGTGTATGCAATAATTGGATACTTTAAGTGATTGCTTTAAGATACATGTATGTTCAAGACTTACAAAACAGATCTTTTTTCATCAAAAGACAGTGATGCATTCTCCCTCTCCTCTTCTCCTTCCTCCTTTGTGTAATCTTCCCCCCCCCCCCTTCTCCTTTGATTTTTGTGCGATCCTTAAATCTGTGCAATCTATCGGCACTAAGTGTATTCACTATTAAATTTGAGTGTTTGCTTCTGTGCTACTTTCTTCAGGTATCCTCTGGATATGTGACAGCTACGATGGAGGAAGATGTGAGGATATTTACCAAAAATAGAATAAATTTCACGTAAGTATCGAAATAATGTGTAGAGTTGGTTTTTGTTAGAGCTCATCTTGCCTTCACCTGATTAATAATGAACCTTTAAAAAAAGGTTATTCTTGGTTTGGTGCAATGAAAGTGCCATGGTTAGTTGTAAAGACATTTACAGGATGTGAAAAGTAGGGCAACTGTACTTTATTCAATGTTTTCTGCACAGTAACATTTTAGAAAGCATTAAATGATGACATCTTTCTACAATATTTGTGTAAAGCATGAGTATGCAATAATCATTACAATAACCATTGCTTTACTGTATGATCTTTGATACATTGTGTTTACTCTCAGCATATTAGAATGCACGCATGTAAGATACAAAATGAAGCCTTAATTCCTATCTAGTATTAAGTCATAACATGTGTAAGTGAATGTTAAAGACAGTATTGTGGCTGGTGTGTTTGATGAGGTCACTGTGAACACTGCAAACTTGCCATATAAAAGTTGCCTGTCTTTTCTCCTGCTTGCATCACAGGCCACCCAAGCCAATCACTCACATGGCAGTGAACAACAACATCCTCATCATAGCCATGAGAGACAACCAGCTTCTCAGGATCGACAGAGAACATCCAGACCAGCCCGATGGTGAGTGATGTTGTCCCCAAATTGATGTAACACTGTTACACATGAAATAAGCTCATATTCATGAAGGCTGTTTGAATTTTACACTGTGATTTTAGTCTACAAAGATGGCAAAATATTGAGTCATTAGGGTAGATTGACACCATTGTTGCCAGTTTACAGGATTACAGATAAGAATACACATTTGGGAGTAAGATGTGATGGTCATATAAGAATGAAGCAGGAGGGGGCTATTTCACTTTGCAAGCATTATTTGCACTGATATGCTTACATTGGTCACACAATGAATCATGACTTTAATACTCGAAAAATTGTGAGAGTAATATTTTATATGTGACCCTGCACCTCAAAACAAACAAAAAGTCGCCAGACATAAATTTTTAGTTAAGACCATATTCTGAAAGAGCAGACTTTAAGCTTGAAAATGATGTATTAATCAAATCAAATGGACTCTCCTAACCTATCTAAATATTGGAAAGAAAGCACAAACTCAGGAAAAGTGTGAACGGAGAAAAGAGGCTCTGAAGTACAGTGTCTATTCAAGCGCTTAATCTTTACCAAACCATGCTGGCTGTGCGATGAATGGAACAAAAAACTGGAAGTAAACCACCAGAGTAACAACAATGAAGGGATTATCAGATTAAACTGAAATTAAGCATGCCTCATTAACACATTCTGTCCATAATTAATGCCAACTTTCAAAGCAATAGCACTATCCTTTCAAAAGTTATTAGAGTTGAAAGTGAAGAGTGTGGACAAGATTTTTCAGAAATGAAAAAGGGATTGTAAAGACACACCTAATCACACTATTCTACCAAAAATGTTCGTGATAAACTGCTAAAGAAACACACTTTCCTGCCCGTTTTATGATACCAAATTTTAGCATAATGTAAAAGAAGACCCGCTCTTTCAGAAAATATGAAAAAGTCAAGTTCGGCTAGGTCGACCCATTTCACTTATTTTTAGTCCTCATGCAAAATCAGTGTGTGCGACTTTATGTTCGTTTTGAGGTGCACGGTCACAACCTGTTGACGTATGTAAAAAAAAAAAATCAAAGAAACATAATAACTACCTTTGAAATAAACTCATATAATTACCATTTTTGGTCCTTTTCAAGGGTTAAATCCAGGTTTTGTCATTTTGTTAACCTACGTGTTTATAGAGTAGGAAATTTTTGTGTGGATGTCCCTTGATTTTTGCAATTGAACTTTCCAGAGAGAGGATACAGAGTAAAATGCTGAGTGACATTATAGCCTACACATGAATTTCCCTGATAAAATTGCAATTTCTTTGAGCATATGACCATATCTATGATAGAAGATGTGTGGTTTTTCTAAGTAGATCACCACATATATAATAGCATTCAACTCATGTCTTATATCTCATTTTTTTTTAATATCCACCTTTTCAACGGAGTTGAAGCAAATGTAAGAAACTCATCATCTATGCTTAAATTGATTATTTTAATTTGTCTGTAGTAGTGTGAAACCATAGCACATGGAGCAGGAGACAGAAACATATGCTTCACTTTGTCAAAGAAGATAGAATAAGAAGTAGAAACCTTTCTGGTTTGCCATTTGGTGCCCACAGAGGTGAAAGTAGGAGAGGACCGGATCCATCGCCTCTTCCTGGACCCCACGGGGCGTCACCTCCTGATCAGCACTGAGGGCCAGGAGGTCCTCTCCCTCTCCAGGAACAGTAGGAAGTGCAGGAATCTCACAAAGTGCAAGGTAAAGCTTGCCATTTACCATGGTGGAACAGGTAGCTGCCTCATGTAGAAATGACCTGTAAATCGTAATGTTCTTGTATGTAGTTTAAAAGTGTTTTGCTGCAGTAATGTAAGTGAGTATAATTCATGGAAATATGAGAACACCTGCCAGAAGCACACATTCCTTGTTCATGCCTGTTAAGTGGTACAAATCATTTTACTTATTCAAATGATAAATGATTCTTCAAGGTTGGCATTGTTACTTACAAAGAGCACAAACTTTTCAAGAATCATCGATCCAAATTCCAAATTTGACCAACATTGGGAGAGTAGTACCTTGACCATGCTCTAGATGCTTAATGGTTCGGAAAGGACAAAATAAAGTGCTTGGTTTTTACTTATCTTTATTACCTCCACCAAGGAGATTATGTTTTTATCAGTGTTGGTTTGTTTGTCTATGTGCAAAATAACTCAAAATTGTTGTGAACAGATTTGGATGAAACTTGCAGAAAAACTTGATAATGGCACAAGGAACATATTAAATTATTGTAGTGATTTGAGAATCTTTATAAATTTTGGAAAGATTTTTCTATCTTTTGGCAAATAGGGTCAATGAACTTGGGAGTTCAAGCTGCGCGCACTTGAGGTATGCATACGCGCACTAAAGCATGTGCTCTGCTCGAGGCGCCTCACAGCATGCAGGAAGCTGATGAGGTAAACAAAGGCTTCTTTATCACTGGAAAATTGGGCGATTTTCAGCATGCGTGTTTGGGTGGAAATGAACTGCTTGGCGGAGGTCTGCACTCTCCGAGTGCTTTTCTTGTTCAATATTTTATTCAGTTTTTTCTGCGTTTTTTTTTTTTTTTTCATTTTTTATAACTGTATAATGTAACAAACTATAAAGATCTGTTGAAGCATTAGTGAATGTGTCTCATTTTCTTTAAATTCTGTTCCTTCAATTTGCGAGTTTCTGTTTCTGAGATGCTTTCTCTAACTGAATAATGTGCTTGATTGCTGGTTCTTTTTTAAATAGTCCAAATCTGATACCTGATACAAGTTCTAATTTGACCTACACTCTGTACCATGCAGATAGCATTGGGATTATTTTATGTCATGCATTTATTGTACAGGAGGGATGCACAAGAAGGTTTTTATTTCTTACCAAATTTAAAAGGAGACGAAAAAACGGTTAGTCTTTTTTGGTGTGTTTCTCTGTAAAGGGTCACCTCATTGATTCTGTGGGATGGAATAAGTCCAATACCAATGAGTCATCAACGTCAGAGATTCTACTGGGAACAAGTCAAGGTAAGGAGCCCTTCTGGGCAGATGACATCAACAGCAGGATTATTCTGACTGTGTTTCACAAAAGGACCCTGATTATATTGGAATTAAGAACAAACAAAAACAAATGAAGGGTTTCATTGATATGGAAAATTTGATACTGCAGATAGTCATGAAGGACAGAAAAGTGTTGTGTCTGTGTGTGCCTTTTTCTTACAATGGACTGTTCTTTCAAGGGTAAGCACAAGATAGTATGGGTGCAATATGGTAATTGAAAAGTTAAAACACTGCACCTGGGCCCTGTTTTATGAAGAGTTAAAATTGATTGTATAGTTGATTTCAACTGTAAGTCTATGTCGGCCTGTGTGGTAAGGAAATTTAAAATCAATTTTATCTTTTGATAAAACAGGGCCCTGGACAGTTGGAGCCGACAGCCTTTTTCTCAGCATGAAAATTTCACAAATTGGCACTGGCATTCAATAAATATATAGTGTTGACATGGACTTTTGTGTGCATTTTAACTTCACAAATCTTGGCTCCGAAATTTGTTAAAATTTCAAGCACGCAAAAATTTTGTGGTTTTACAGTATTTCTGACTCTCCTCTGTGTTCATGTCCAACAGGTCTCATCTATGAAGCAGAGATTCAGGCTGGGGAAGATAGTCGATTCTTCCACCAGAGTTTGGATCAATACTTCAAACAAGTGAGTGGAAAAAAAAAAGTGGATGTCACTTAAGGGATGGTGTAGTTTTGTTTGAGAAGTGGATTCAGGTTTTAACTTTTTACAAGATAATTAAAAACAATTTATATGAAACATGAAAGAGCATACAATTCTAAGAGGAATTTAAAGTTTGTTTGATGAAAATTGGTTTTGAAATGGCTGAGATATCAAGAAACAAAGTATAAAACAAAGCTGTCCCAAAGAAAGGTGGAAACCACCTTTTATTAGGACCTCTTAGTTTGTGTGTATCTAAGACATTTCAAAACTGATTTTTCATCAAGTAAACTTCAATTCCTCTTAGAACAGTATGCTCTTTACAAGTTCATATGAGAAGTTTCCAATTATCTCAGAAAAAGTCAAAACCTGAATTTCCATCTCAACCAAAACTATAGCATCCATTTAGACTGTTGTCTTTAAAGGACAACTTCACCTTCATATACATGTGGATTGAGTGAAGGCAACAATGTTAGTAGAACACATCAGTGAAAGTTTGGTGAAAATCCGATAATCCGTTCAAAAGTTATGAATTTTAAGATATCTGTGCAATCACTGCTGGAGGAGAAGACTACTACAGTGTATGATGCCACATGCATACAACGATATAAGGAAAATAAAAAGAGAATTTCACAAAAGTTAGACTTTTTTTCTTCGACTTGTTACTGACTTATGTTAGGGGTAATATTATTTCCCCTGACTTCTGAAAGAGAGAAGTCGAGTGTTAGTTTATTATGTGAGAAAAGTGAGAATATCTTGAATTTTCTTTATACTTTCTTTGTATAGTTGTATTCATATGACATCACAAGCTATAGTAGTCTTCTCATCCAGCCGTGACTGAGCAGATACTTCAAAAATTCATAACTTTTGAATTGATTGTCCGATTTTCCTCAAACTCTCATTGATGTGTTCTACTAATATTGCTGCATTCACTCAACCCACATGTCTATGAAGGAGAACTTGTCCTTTAATTTCTGAAAGATTTACTACAGTGTATGTGGCATACCTGTTTTCCATCAGCATTAAGTTCCATTTTGTTACGATGATTTTCTTTTTTTTTATGATATTGATTTCTGTCAGTGTACAAAGCTTGACATGACAACAGTCTGTAGAGGAGAAGATTGCTTATCATTTGGTATTTGGATAGTCATTACAAACAAACAAGAAACAGCTACATGATAATGTTATCGGCACTTAATTATATGCACGTCTGGGGATACCACTGGAAGTACAATAACCTTTACAAGGTGGCGCCATCTTTCGTCGGCCAAATGGCAGGATCTTTGATGGTGTCATATTACACCTGTATGGAACCAATTCTTATCGTGTGAATGTCCTATATTCTGGGTTAACTGCCCAATGGTATATCATCCTTGAAGGTCTTCAACCTAGGGAAGGAGGGCACCGTGCCTGTGACCGCCATCGAGGTGGAGCGGATCCCTGCATCCAAACAGAACGAGGGGGCTAGAATCTTTGTCATGGCAACCACTCCTGGGTAGGTTGGGTGATGTTGCATGCTTCTTACTGATGTTGCATGCTTCTTGCTTAATTGTTCAATGTACTTCTAAATTGCCATTGATGTGATGTGAGTCTTCATTGCTCATTTCATCTGCCAGAGTGATCCTTTTCAATCTGTACATGCACTAAATATCCTAGCATGGCATAACTTTGATTTCTGCGTGAGTATCTGTCCCTTCTGTACATCAAATGTGCTTCTCATGGGTGAAATATCCCTGGGAATATTGTGTAGGAACAGGTTTACTATATTGTAGCATAAGATGAGAGCTCATATGTAGAGCTGCAAAGTCTGCCTGATTCTGCAGGAGGCTTCCTGAAAACTTGTATATCTTCTCATGTCCTGAGATGAGGATATAAAAATCTCTGTGATTTGGAAAATACTTTTTCCCACTGAGGTGCTTGTAGAAACACACAAGTATCTTTCTGATTGCTCAGTGAAATCTCATCATAGTTTGATGTGTGAATGTTGGCAGCCATTGGGTGTGCATGATAATGATAACATCAAATCCTGGTGTCCACGTAGCAGTTACTCCATCAGTCCTACCCCTATCTGAGACAAATTTAAAGATGAATTCGTTTGCTGTGTGCTGTCATACCTGATACTCTCAGTTTCAGCTCTAATTGTCAGACAAATTGGTTGGAAAATTCTGAGAATTTGCTACAGCTAGCTAAGGTTAGCACAGGGGAACTTCCTCATACATATATTTCAACCCTAATGAATGAATAAGTGGTTGAATAAATATATACTGTAAGTACTCTGTGCATTCTTGTGGGATCTAAAAAGGAAGCATCCACTGAGTTGCAAGAAGTCACATGACTGTTTCCATTTTATGTTTGATTCCCTTCAGTCGCCTCTATCAGTTTATTGGCACAGTGCCAGCTCAGGCGGAAAGTCCCATCTTTCTGAATGTGTTCCAGAAGTATGAAGAGATCACACGTGAGTATAACTCCTGAACCCCATGTATTTTAATGTAGGTGTTTAATTCCATACATCAGATATACATGTGTGTAAATGCTGGTTAGATAGAGAATGTTGTGTCTCGGGTGACATATATCATTGCATGAAACCTGCAGAACAAAAGTCAAAACATTACCATTTTCATCTTGTGGAACAAGGTTGTAAGCTATGGCAATAGTGAGGAACATAAACTGAACACCATTTATTAGCTGTCAGTATCAGCTATCATCAGCTGTGGTATTGTGACCGTGTAATAGTCAGAAGACTCCTGATTCTTATCACAGTTATATCGCAAGTACACAAGTCAGAGAATTATTTTGATCTACTCCCAAAAATGTATATCTTAAACTGAATGGTCCGAATTCATAAAGGTGGTTTAAATCTAAACCATGGTTTATGCAAATGTCTTCTGCGTAAATACAATTGACAGATTGCATAAGCCAACAGACGTCCAGTAAGAAACGTGTGTTGATACTTGCATATCAAAGGTGCACTTTTTTCATGCTTAGTTTAGCCCTTTGTCTAAATTTGTACCATGGTCTAAGTTTTAACTACCTTTGTGAATTCGAGCCAATGATTGCTATTAACCCCGAATCAGGTACATAAAGAAATATCATTTCTATCTTCCATATGATATTTCTTGTTGAACATTGAAATTTCTGGTAGGTATCAATGAAGTGCTGCATGTGATATTTATGTGTCCTTTTCTTACAGCGAGCTTCTTGGAACTCCCTGGCAACTTTGGCTACAGCAAACTGGAGCAGTACTGCCAGAAATCTCGAGGATTGCCAGCAACATTTGCTTGGATGACAGGTTAACCCTTTTTCTTCTCACTTTCTGCATGTTATCATGTTGCACAGTCATGTCAGACTCACGTTATGTCCCCACCTCACTACGAGACTATTCTACTACAACCATTCCCCCCCCCCCCAAAAAAAAAAAGGAATGGTAGTTTGTTGCTTGATCTTATTGTGAGCCCTTCTGAAGCATCTAGGATCGCCGCCATCTCCCTTGTGTCCACAAATTCTGCAACGATGGGCAGAATTATCGCAGATCCCCATGGTTGGCTCTTAGTAAGTTAGAGGTATTACTTATATGTAACTGTATTTATTTTTTTAAGGGATTGTGTAAGAATGATGTTCATTCTTCAGCGTGCATGGCAGATGGCATGTAGGAAGTTGTTGGGGTGTTTTTTCTATGCTGCCTCAAACAGATTATATACCATGCCAATCTGCAGTTCTCAATTGCATCAAGTCATTTGTTTGTTTGTCAATTTGTTGATTGGTTGGTTAGTTAGTTGGTTGTCAAATGCTAAATGCATGTGCATGAATACCTGACGGGTTCTTTACAACTGCTTTTTTAGTCTAGTTAACTTTCTTACTTTGTTTATGTAATTTTTTAAAGCCCCTTTCAAAATCTTTTTGTATTTCATAATGTAGGGGAATATTTCTCCATTTACAAGTGGCAAATATTTTCAAATTATCCTGTTGATGGCTCCTTGCTCCGTCTGCCCACAATATCATTTCTAAAATTGCCGCACTCTGTCAAATCTCTCCTGCTCTCTCGTTGCGTCCACAGGACCAGGCGTGTACTTTGGTGGCTTCGACTTCAGCGGGCAGTCTCGGGACAATCTGACCAAGGACAGTCGGCTACTGCCATACCCGGTCAGGGACCAGGAACCCTTCATGAGGCCAATCGCCATCATTCTCACCGAGTTCCACGTCTTGCTCCTCTTCCAAGACAGGTCAGAGTTCATCTCTCAGACTGTTAAAAAATTTCAGTTCTTCTCAAGGCCTGTGATGATGTTCATGAACACACCTCATGATCTTATAAAGAGAAACAGAACAGGTTTTTGTACTGAATGAAGGTGTTTGTGGCGTGATGGCTGCAATTAATGCTTCTGTCGTGTTTCGATATTCAACCGAATAGCAATGTTCATGCTATGTTTTAACACAACCGTCTATTACTAATTTGAGATGTCAACGGAGCTCACAATCTCTGGTAACTGAAAGTATGTGATGCATTGTGCAGTTTTATAGCTCATTTATGCCTTCTACTTGAAATATGAATCAACTTTTCCAAATAAACAATGCTGTCTTGTCATCTCAATTCCAAAGGGTGAAGATTCTATGTGTCTTGAACGAACAACTCATTGACGAAGATGTCTTTCAACCGGTAAGTTGGTTTTGTGTTTGTGCTCTTCTGTAATTTGAAGTCTTCTAACTGCATTTTTGTTGTGTTTTTTTATATTTTTTTTTTACTCAGAATAGTCTTGCATGATCCACAAGGATTATTACCTACTTTTTTCGTTTTACATGCCAAGGTTTTAGAATGTGTGTAAGATAATGTATGTCAGAAGTAGTTATGATGGTAAGCTTAGGTTGAAAGTTATTACATAGTACTTTTTTCGTTCACATACCAAGTTGATAATACAAGAATGTGTGTAAGATATGTCAAAAGTGGTTATGATGGTAATAAAGCTAAGGTTGAAAGTTAAATATTTCATTTCACATATCACTGTGAGTATATCGTATATGTTTAAGTGATGCCCTCAGAGTTAGATGGTGGAATTACTGTGTCAGTGAGTTTGAGGAATATTATTCCCACAACTGTAAAGGTATGACTGAGAACATATTGTTATGTGTGTAACAGAAATTCAGCATTGTGATACACTGTATGCCACTTTAGTAGTCATTACTGATCTCCTAAGTCTTTTACTTTGGTATATTTGGGGCTTGTTTTATCATCTCTTTTACATGTTTGTCTTTGCAGAGGTTTGGTCGGCTGATTGGCATGTGTCGAGACAGAATGAAGGGTACAATATGGACCTACACTGACCAGTCTGTCTTCATGTACAAAGTGGTGAAAGAAGCAAGGTGTGTATCAAAAATCTTTTTCATCCGTAGCAGGCAAAACTGAGTGTTGTCGTAACGATTTACATACCGTTATGTATTGGAATAACATTCTCTTTCCATGCCATCAAATATTCATGGAAAGATGCTTCTAGAAATGGTACTCCATGTCTAAGATGATTTTATACTGTGATACCTTTTACTGTGATACCTTTCCATCAAATGTAACCGAGCTATTGACTGCGTGGGGAAGGAGACCCCTTGGTCAGAGTGATTCACATGTAGCTAATTTTCTCCATAACCAGGCAGCCCATCCAGGCATGCCTTAGCCTGAGACTATTTGCATTATATACGATACAATTAATTATTATGAAATGTAATGAAGGTAATGTGTCTCCTTCAATTGTATTTCTCCAGATGTTGCCAAATATCAATGAATGTAGTGATGATGATAACAATAGTAATGAAAGTGATGATGTTGATGATGTTGAGAATAAATGATAGTATAATAACGATTATTGTGGTAATTTTTCAACTATAAGGCTGTGTGCTACCTGAGAAAATAATACTGATAAACATTTTCATCTTAACCATTAATCTTATGGATGCTGATAACAGTAATAGTGTTTATTATGACAGTGATTGTCACAGTTATAAAAAGGATGATAATAGGGACATTTAGATGTGCTGAAAGCTGTGAAGTACCACAATGCTACAACTAGCTTAGCTATGTTTACAGAAGTAGTAATACTATTGCAGTACTATCTTTGTTAATTGTACAAGTCTCTACTACTACCACCACTTACGTCATTAAAAGTTAATGTCTGTGTGAAACTCCCCTTCATTGTTTTGTTCACTGGAAGCTGCTGCCTTCAGAAACAAACCAAAAAGCAAACAATGGTTAATACCAAAAAACGATTTCAACAAACACAGCCATCAAGTCAACCAGCTCTAATCTTGTTCATTGTTCCCCTGTAGAGATGTGTGGAGGATCTATCTGGACAAAGGAGACTTTGATCGAGCCAAAGAGTTTGTACAGGACAACCCCGCCCACCTGGACCAAGTCATGAGCAGACAGGCTGAGCACTTCTTTGACAACAGAAAGTGAGCTCCTCTTTCTCCTTCATTGAGATCTGATTGAGGATTAATTTTGCCCATCAAATATTATCATTGCTCATCCAAGCAATCAGAATCTCTGCCAGTGCATTGTGAAGGGCCACGCGATGCATTTGCAATGGTCTCTGCAAAAATTTTTTCTGTTCACATTACTCATGTGCTATTTGAAGTGAGTTCACTTGAAAAATGTTTTGACTTGCATTGAGTATTCAGAGATTCAATTGGCAAATGATTATTGGTTGAGGATATGATCACAATTTATTGTATTTCCATTTTTGTACAATTTTTCTTCTTTTTTAAAAAACTTTTTAGGGTAATTTATGTCTGTGCCAACTTCAAACTCCTTTGGAGAGACTCCGACTTTGACTCAATAAGCTGCAGTATTGATACCTAATAATACTTAAGTTTACGAATATGCTTCAAAATCTTTGCCATATATTGAATGAAAATGGCGCTCTGAATCGTACCTGTATATGGAAGAGTTTGGAAGGGTTTTGCTCTGCACAGTGTATCCATTTTTCTCAAAGGTATGAGAAGAGCGCCATCTACTATGCCATGACGGAGAAGTCCTTTGAGGAGATCTCGCTCAAGTTCATCGAGGCAAAACAGACAGATGCCCTCAAGGTCTTCCTCATGAAAAAGTTGGGTGCGCTGAAGACTGAGGTGTGTGTTCAAGTTGGTCGTTCCTTGCATCATTTCTGAACAGTATTTGTTCCCCCAAGTCGCTTTTGTATGTAACTGGTGCAAATTAAAGAAGAAACCTGTGCAACACACCTTTTTACACAATTTTTTTTTCACAGAATGTTTGTGAAGGGACAGATGTTATGTTAACATTTAAGTCCATCCCTTAGTGGGCAGGACCATGTAAATATGTGCTGAAGTAATATTATATTATTCATTTTGATATAAAATATTGCTCCTCTTGTAGAAAATTACAAATATTGTAGAAACTTTCACTTCTCTAGAACTTGATTGAATCTTAGTCAGAAAAAGAAAGCAGGATTGTGCCCCTTTTTGTAAATATGTATGAAAATTAAAGAGGTTGAGCTGCATGTTTCATCCATACTTGTGATGTCTTATAGACAGATGCTGAGTTTTAATATAAATCATATCTCTGCACGGTAGGAAACGCTCATTCCCTTGATTTCTGTGCTCCGTTTCTTCATTTCTAGGACAAGACACAGCTGACGATGCTGGTGATGTGGCTGATAGAACTGAACCTGAACCAGTTGGGGGCACTAAGGGGTAAAGGGGAGAATCAGGAGAGATTCCGAGAACAGCAGGACGAGTTCCAGAGATTCTTGGCAACCACCAGAGTTATGGTAAGCTGGGCTTAAAGGTGAAGGCTAGTAACTGATCAGTGGGAATCAGTGGAAATGCTGGGAGATGATTGTTCCAATCCTTATGGGATTCATTCAAGAGTTCATTGTATATCTATTGTTGTGTGAAAATGATTTGCTTCAGAATGGTCTCATATTCAAGTAATGTGCAGTTTAATGCTTCCAGGTTAGCGTCCCTGGTCAGTGACGGGGCATTAATCTGCACATTACTTGAATATGAGACCGTTCTGAAGCAAATCATTTTCACACAACAATAGATATACAATGAACTCTTGAATGAATCCCATAAGGATTGGAACAATCATCTCCCAGCATTTCCACTGATTCCCACTGATCAGTTACTAGCCTTCCCCTTTAAGCTCTCCATCTCAATCTCAGATTAAATTGGGTTTGGGGCATTTTGATTTTCTTTTGTCAGGTGGTAGTGTTGGTTGCAATGGTGGTGGTAGTTGTGGTATTGGTTGTGCTGGGCTGTGCTTTTGGTAGTGATGATTTTGGTAGTGATGGTAGTGTTGATAGTGGTTGTGATGATGGTGGTCGAAGTGATGGTGGTGGTAGTGGTTGATAACTGTTGTGATGATTGCGGTTGAAGTGGTGGCGATGGTGGTTGCAGGTTATGGTGATGTAGTTTAAGTGGTGGTGATGGTGGTGCAGGTTGTGGTAGTGTTGATAGTGGTTATGGTGATGGTGGTGGGAGTGATATTGGTGTTGGCATTGGTGGTGGTGGTGATGGCAGTGGTCTATTAACTCTTTCTTACATGGTACATTATTAAGTAAGTGATGTTTACATTTGTTATCCTTATTGATTTTTTACATGTGTGTAGATATCATATATTAGAATCTGCACAGATATGATGCCGAAAAGAAGCAAGTGCTTCTCTGCTTCTCTCCGTATGACAAACATATGGTAGTTTTGACTCATTACCCACGCCGATGAAAATCGGCAGGGGGTTATGTAAAGGGTTCCGTATGTTTGTTTGTTTGTTTGTTTGTTTGTTTGTTTGTTTGTTTGTTTGTTTGTTTGTTTGTTTGTTTGTTTGTTTGTTTGTTTGTATGTTTGTTTGTTTGTTTGTTTGTTTGTTTGTTTGTTTGTTTGTGTACAAGATAACAAGAGAACGGGTAAACGGATTTGCACGAAATGTTCAGGGAATGTTTGGATAATGACAGGAAAGAATCGATTAGATTTTGGTGATAATCGGTTGACCCTTGCAAATTCTGTGTGACCTTGAAGTTTTGACCCCATGGTATAGTGACCATTCCGAAAATTTCCCGTTTCTCACTTTGCGATTTTCCGCTACCATACGAAAACATAAACTCCCCAACGATCCGACTTCGCTGCTCAAATGTTCGTAAGAATTCCGAAATTTACGTTTAGGCCTATTTGAGAGACTATGTCCTTCTAGATTTATGAAAGTTCGTTCTCCGTCATCACAAACTGGCCCGTATTTTGATGATTTTTCAAATTAACATTGATTGTTTTTTTCGTTGGAGGAGCATTTTGCTCGGTCGCAGTCACACTGCACGATATGCGTGCTCAATGTCAATGCGTGTGCAAGGCCGCTGAAAATGCATCACGCTCTACACTGTTGGTGCAAAATTGCAAGGGGGACGTTGCGGCGCTCGTTGGTGGCCGAATACTGGTGCAGTAGACATTTGCATTCAACCCTTGCATTGAATAATTCCCGTAGACACTAATCATAGGGGTAATTGCCTAGGGGGTACGTAAATTTTGTTTTTCTTTTTTGCTTTTGTGGATACCATCAAAGATCGTACACTCGTACGACCTTTGATATCATCACACTCCCGGCTTGCTATAATCAAAATATCCCGCAAGAAAACGGCGTATTTCTCGATTTTTAGCGCTTTTTCCGCGACCCGTCGCGTAGACAATACTCTTAAAACTGGACTTAATTCGCGCTCGCTTGGAAAAGTTCCGATTCTGCACTTTTGACGGTGGAATTTGGGATTTTCGATGGATTTTTGGAGGAGACTTAAGGACTTTCCTGTACGTGAATGAGTGTTAATACCGTATGTGTAATGATGTGATTTGTGTGTGATGTGACTGTAGAACCAAAGATCGTACACTTCAGTGTACGATCTTTGGTAGAACTCACTGGCTGGTGATAAAGCACACTGGCAATTAAGTGGCCGAATTCTGGTAGATGACCGAATGCACATTATGTTTACCCCGACTTTGTACTTAGGCGTGGGTCTGCCGCCTTTGACAGCCCCTCTCTAGTTTTAGCTGTATTCGTTTCTTGATCCTCTTTTCCATTGTACAGGAATGTCTGAACAGCAATGTGAACACAGTGTACGATCTGATTGCTAGCCATGGCGATGTGGAGAACATGGTCTACTTTGCCATGCTCATGCAAGGTTTGTGAATGCCATTACGACCTCTGCAGTTTTGAAGTCACATTGATCTTTCGCAGGAGCACATAACTATCGTAATCTACAATCTTCCCCTATTGGAATATCAGAATAGTTCTGACTGGTGTCACGCTGCAAGTAACTTAAAAAGTGGAAGTGCAATGCATTCTTTTTCTCCTTTTTTTTGTGTCTTTTGTCATGATATGCATGTATTCAACATCTAAGGTAGGTATGTAAGGGAAGTAGTTATAGAGCACATTACTGCTTTCAGCTAATACATGATTTCTTGCTTGTTACTGCGAGGGGATGGGTTGATGATATAGCATGGATAATGTAAAATTACCGCAAAGGCAAACTGCAACCAGTCAATATCTAAAAGTCATTGGCAACTTGAACTTGTACATCAATAGATGTAAAGCCTTTAAAGTGAACATCACAAGTTAATATCAAGATAACTGATTAGTTGCACCAATTATGTAAAAGAGAATAGCTTTTTAATAATTTAAGAAAAATCATTATCCATCAATACTCTTCATATCATGTATCATTTACTTAAAAATGTCTTATTCTTCTCTCCCTCTCTGGAGCAGACTTTGAAAGGGTCATCCGACACCACATACAGAACGAGGACTACATCGCCGCGCTAGACGTGCTGCGAAAGCCCAGCGACAGCCGGGGGCTCTTCTACAAGTTCTCGCCGGTGCTGATGCAGCACATCCCCCACGAGTTGGTGTCGGCCTGGATCGAGCAGGGCAAGCGGCTGGAGGCCAAGAGACTCATCCCCTCCCTGGTGCAGTGTGACAGTGGGCCCTCTGAGCAGCAGGTGAGGGGAGGGAGGGGGAAACCCCCACAGCAGGTGTCTGTCTGCCTACGTAGCAACCTAGGCTCCCTGGTATCGCTAGGAAGCTCCCAGAAGAATTGATCAGTTCAGTTCAGTTTATTTCATTTTACCACAGCTCCCTCTTCAGCCCATGGCTGTTCTTCAGGTGATCCCTGCCAGATAAAAACGCATACGTCATTATAAATTATATAATAACAAATAGAAATACAAACAAACCCGAAAATACAATACTTTGGTTAAAATACAGAGAATATCCCAAACGTTTACCCTCCCCCATCTCCGCGGCCATTCATAACAAAATACTGAATATTCACATATCATTTATCTGTATTCCTCAAATATGTTTCATGAATTAACACCATTTCAGTCTAACACCTAAACACTCATCTTAAATCCAGCAAATGACTTATTTTTTAAATATACAGGAAGCTGATTCCATCGTCTGATACCCCTATTAGATAAACTCCGTTTCTTAAAATTTTCATGAGGTCTTGATAATTCTAAGTTCTTACATAAATTTCTCAAACCATGATAAGATTCTTTAGATTCAAAATATTTCATAAATACTAAATTATTGCTTCACTTCCTGGCAATAGAATATGGGAGTTTTCCTGCTCTGGGAATTAGTGTTCCTTGTTGTGGTCCATGTAAGGCACAATTATCTATCTCCATGGTACCTCTTTTGAACTTTCCTGATTTTTGAAACATGGATGTTGGCAACCCCAGCACCTACTCGTTCGTGTGCCTCATTCATGTCTACTCACCTATGGAGGAGTGTCACTTTCACTATAGCTAGCTCACAGTGGTGTTGCCATGTTCATGTTGTGTCGCTATTGTCAGACAGTCACTGCATAAATGCATATGAATCCTGGCTGATTGTCAGCAGCTATTCTCTATCTTAAATCTTCGCCTGAATCTCGCATTGGAGAATTGGCATGTTGGCACTGGTTGAAAGTTAATTGGTACTTGAAGGGTTGATGACCCCAGCCAAAAGGGCACAGGTGTGAATCACTTGAAATTGTTTCTGTCATTATGTAATAAAGGTTGTGCTCAAATATTGATTGGGGGGGGGGGGGGGGAGAAATGAACAAATTAACATTCAGTTGATTGAATTAGTTCATTGCTTACAGTATTATATATTTTTACCTTGGTGAGATTTGCATTCTTGTCATTACCATAACACTTGCCGTTGCAGCAAGATATGCTATCATTGCAACTTCTGTATGAAATGGGGCCACTGATGTGAGAATAACCCCTCCCTCCCCCCCCCCCCCCCCAAGATCAAAGAGCTCCCATGATTCTCTCATTACCATGACAACGTGTCTCGCTGCATCTCCAACCAACAGGTGAATGAGGCCATCCGGTATCTGGAGTTCTGCATCGGCAAACTTGGTAACAAGGAGCAGGCTATTCACAACTACCTTCTCTCACTCTACTGTCAGCATCAGCCGTCCAACCTCATGGGGTATTTGGCGAGGCAGGGAGAGGTATACCGTGCCTTCTGTTTCTCCAGATCTCTCTATCTCTATAATCTTTCCTATTTAATCTGGCATCTTATGATGATACTACTGCAGGTGTAAAGATGTGTTAACATGTGCAGACCAGTATTTTTGGAGGTGTCAGAGTTTGTAAAAAATACTCTTATTTGCAAAAATTTAAACAAGTGAAGTCCACTAAAATTAACCCAGCTCCAATGATGTGCACTTTTGTTTTGGATTTCTGCTTTTTACAGAATAATGGCTGTATGCATCTCTTTTACAGCTTTGTGCTTGTTTGTACCCGACTATGATGCAATGGATAAACTTGCGTGCAAAGTCAGCTACGAGTTTGACAAGAAATTGCTAAGTGTGACATGATTGTATTGATTAGCTGTCCTGAAGATGATACTGTAAAAGTGGAAACATCTGCTGTGTGGCAATTTTTGCGCATTTAGCGCAACATGAAACAAGCATGAAAATAAAAGCACACAAATTTTGTGGCTTGTTATGTATAATACTATTTTATATTTTGATTCCACAGAATTAAAAACATGTGAAATACATCTTACCCAGTGGAGGGGGAAATATTACTCGCACAAATTTCCACTGGTACAGTAATACACACTTCACACTCCCACCCTGTTTCTTGAAGCAATTTTGGTAGGGTGCATTGTAAAACTTTTCCAATTAAAATGTTTACTCACATTACCGTGCTTGTTACAGATTGCTGACAACGTGAACTACGACCTGAAATATGCACTCAGGCTGTGCGCAGAGCGCAATCACTTCAAAGCTTGTGTACACATCTACACCACCATGGGGTTATATGAGGAAGCTGTCGATCTCGCAATAAAGGTAATTTGAGATTTGTCGCATGTGTAGATAAATGCTATGAAGGATATTAGAATAGGCACAGGTGTGTAGTGTGAATATAGGTAGATACATTCGTAACCAATATGGTTTTCACTGGGAATCGTGCCATTTAATACTGGTTGAATCTTCACTGCTGTTTAAAGAAAATGCATGAGACTGACTTAAAAAAAGAGACATTTCCTTGTTGGGAGTTAACTCTTTATGTGCCAGGGTGGAAGCCCCCTATGTACCACATTATTCTGTGACTGCAATGCAGGCATGCTTTGGGAAAAATTTCTATTTTTTGTCTCCATACAACTTTGTATTGATTTTTGTTTTGCTAGCAATGCAATTAGCGAAGTTGTAGAGAAAATTCCAAATGTTGTTTTGATGTAAATTTTGTGAAAAATATATGGCTATTTCTTTTATTTCACATGACCAGTAGCTACAAGTATGTTATTGTCCAGGCATGACTTTTGCATACAAAGCTGTGACAGAAACTTACAATTTACATGTGAGAGGAGTAGGTTGCCAGTGAAGCTTTCGTTGTGCTATTTTGGCATTTGGCGATTTAACAGTCAGTTTGGGCAGGTTTGTGCATTTGAGCAAAATGTGCGAACTTGGCACACCATCAGCTGAGTCGGGCGTGCAAACATGGCACATAAAGAGTTAATTCACGACTACCCTAAATCTAAATACTAACTAGCTGGCATACTCACATGCAATGAATGTCATGTTTAAAGCTGAATGCGAATTTTTGAATTATGTTTACAGTGAGTGTAGGAGTGGCTTGTCCTCAGTTGAGTAATATCTCATCGAAATTCAACAATTATGTGTCAATCAAAGAATGTACATACTGTTGCAAGAATGCTAAACGTGTTTGCCACACTGAATAAAGCACGCCAAAAATGCTGCCTAATGAATTCTAGAAATTCTAGATATGAAAGAGAAGTTGCTAAATGTTTTACAGGACATCATTACAAAGTGGGAACAACTTGTCTTCTGAGAATTTAAAGTTGCACTTACATGTATGCACACTATGATGAGGTAAATTACATGATGTGATGTCATAGGAGGAAGTGGCACTAATAGTACTGCAATATTAATGACATGATTGCAACCTCTGTGCTTGCAGGAGGCATGCCCCATTCCATGAGTGCAAAGACAGAATGTGCAAAGTGCGGAACAGCTCAGATGACACAACATGCTGTACAAATAATGACATGCATTTTGTGTGCCGTGTCTTGTATTGGTATTTCCCAGTGTCAGATGTAGATAACAGGGGGAGTGTTTGATTCTAAAGCACACTTGTGAAAAAAAGCAGAGAATAACAAAAACAGCAAGGAGATGCTCTCATTGATGTAGTTGTCAAGGGAGAATGGTTGAATTTATGATTTAGTATTCAGATTCGCTGGAAAACCGATATGGAGTATTCTCACTTGTCATAGAATTCAATGTGAAAGCAATATTTTGTCTTTGAAGAAGAATCTGCTTTGAGCCAAGTGCCTTGGTAGGACAGATTTCTAGACATGTCTGACTTTGATGTAATGGGCATGTCCAGTATGTGCAACGGGTGCAAGAATGCATACTTACAAGAAGCATGGTACCACACGTGATGTGATTTATTCTGTGGAGGTATGTAAATGCATGTAGAAACTGTAATGTCGTCAGAGACACACAACTTGAAAAGGCAGCACAAAGGTGCTAACGCTCAGCGGTCGACGCCGATTTCTTCCCTCGCCCCGCCTCCCGCAGGTGGATGTCGAGCTAGCTAAGCAGAGCGCCGAGAAGCCAGATGATGACGAAGTGCTGCGGCGCAAGCTGTGGCTTCGCATCGCCAAGCATGTCGTCTCCGAGCAGAACGACATCAAGAAGGCCATGGCCGTCCTTCAGGAGTGCCCCCTCCTCAAGATCGAGGACATCCTTCCGTTCTTCCCAGACTTCGTCACGATCGACCATTTCAAGGTGAGGCCACTTGCTGTCTTCTCAAAAGGGTGGTGAGTTAGCTCAGTCGGTAGCGTGTCTGCCTCATGATCCTGAGGACCCCGGTTCAATTCCCCAGTCCCACTGGGCAATGTTGTGTGTTATCATACCGTCTCCTCTAGTAAGAGGCAAAAAGCACTTTGTCCCTCGGATAGGACACAAAAAGGAGGTCCTGTGTGTAGGAGAGCCACAACTCATGCACGTAATAGATCCCACTTCATTTATTCATCGCAAAGAGCAGGGTGTTTAACCCGGTGAAGTGGTCCTGCCTTACATCCAACTGGACCCCATGGAAAACCAGCTATTGCAGCTGAATATTGGCTATCTAGCCATCTTCTCAGAAGGAAATGAAACAAATAAACAAACATTTAAAGTGGTTTTTGGTTTTTAGATTTATCTTCGTCATAGGTTTTAATAGCCATGTAGCATTTGTGCTCGCATGTATGGGCACTGTGGTATACGGGATTAGACTCTCGACTTTTAAATGGATTCCCAAGTCCGAGTCCTACCTAGTGCGTCTTGGTCAAGATGTTTTTACACACAATGTCCCTCTCAACCCAGGATGCGAAACTGGATACTTGGCTGTAGATCCTGTCCGCTATAATGCTGTTGATCAATGATCATTGTATACTAATACATTAAAAAGTAACAGAAAAAAAAGGAAGAATGCAACATCCAGCTTCTTTTAAAGTCTGCATTTTGAGAACCAGGTGGCCTGTTCAAAACAGCCACGTCTATCAACATTTTTCCCCATAGAATTCTATAGGTGCCTGTGTACACTTAGCCATTAGATTATTTGCAATATTCTGTTACGATTAAGAAAGCTTGTTCAAAAGAAGCTACATATATCAATTTTTTTTTAATCCTTTCCTTGAATTCTTAGGTGGCCATGCACACCTTGCCTAACTTGTTACAGTAGTGTATTGGGATTTGGTTGATTACCTCCAAAACATTGCATACTGTAAATTAGGTCAAAGTACTCAAGTGAAACAATTTGACAATCCCACACACAATCATGGTGCTACAGTAGGGACCAGGAGGGTCACATTATCTCTAGTCATTGATAGATGACTAGAGATATAGATAAAAGTGCAGTAAGGGTTGAAGGTCACACACACAGCACAAGACATCAGTATTTATTAGGCTTATCCTACTCATGTTTGGAAATTTCCTTCTTTGATATGTGATCTATCTTGTTTTCATGACAGTAATGCCATAATTCTTTCTGACATGTATTTGATCTTTTTTTTCTGTCATGAATCTAATGCTTAATGTGTGAGAGTTTGCTAAACATTTCCAGTCACGTTTTCCAACATATGCCATAAGTTTGTTAAAAAAAAAAAAAAAAATGCTGAATGGGAGACTGTTGTTCCTTATGCCAACTATTGTTGAGCTCCTTTATGATTGGACTGTTGGCCTTTTCCGTGGGGCATGAGCACAAAGTTAAAACTGTGAGTGTAGTGTTCAGTCTATTTTTTCCTTCTCTTTTTTTTTTCTTACATTTACATGTTTGCTTTGGTGTAGGCTAGACATGCACTAGACATACAATGCATTGTTCCAGTAAATGAGTGTTTTACATTCCAGTGGGTTTAAACACAAAGAAGAGAAGCGTCTTCAATAATTGAAGCCACACACCAATTAAAGGGTGTTATGCACTGTGTATCTGCCCCCTTCAAGGGCCTCATTCATGAGAAAGATTAGTATTCAAACTTCCTCTTACTCAACAAAGTGCAGAAAATTAAGATTGTAACTGGGGGGGGGGGGGGGAATTAAGCATTCATATGAGTCCACTGCGACATTGCAGCATATAAAAACAAGGGAATTAGCCGATGGCACAGCTGTAAAATCCCAACATTCAGTTTAAAAGTTCACAACATTCTGTTCTAATGTTCTTGATACATGGCTCCAAACATTGAAATGTGTTATATTTGCCTTTGATTGTCTGCCCCTCCCTCTTCCCCCACCCCTCCATAGGCACAGTGAGCTTTTATCTCCCCCACCCCCTCCCAACATGCAATCCTGAAGCCCACCATCCCTGCTGTCTTAGCTGCTAATCTTCTTAAGGGCAGTCATTTTGAATATTAAATCTTCCTCTTTGGATGTTTGTGAGAGGGTTACCCTTCAAACCTCAATATCACCTTAAATGAGAATGGTGTTAGCCCAAATTCACATGGCACTATGAAGTCAATACCAGAGCCAGAAAACCAGAATCCTATCCCCACCCCCATCCCCTCCCTTCCTTGGATTCATGTCACAGATGTGTCCTTGTCTTGTTTCAATGAATAGCTGTTTTTTATGTTCGTATGACATGATCACGTCTTGTGTACATGACACCCATTATCTTAAACGAT
Organism: Diadema antillarum; assembly: GCF_040938485.1. Classification (NCBI taxonomy): domain Eukaryota; kingdom Metazoa; phylum Echinodermata; class Echinoidea; order Diadematoida; family Diadematidae; genus Diadema; species Diadema antillarum. The sequence continues at coordinate 30,343 of NW_027272424.1, read as the reverse complement.
TGACACTTAATTTTGCTTTGTCTTCACAGTTCACATTCTGCTTGATTGACAATGAATAAAATATTATTTTCCTGACCTCCTCCACACATCCCTGCGTCATATATACAAAGAATCACCTTGTGCTATTGTATGCTATTCATGTTCGTTGTGTTTGCTTCCCACACACTTCAGTGTAAATTGTTCATGTGAGTTGTGCTTTTAGGACTGCGCTTCTCAACGTCTTCTAACCCAAGGCCCATTTTGGCTCCTGCAAAGTTTTGGGAGGCCCAGTTACATGAGTACAGTGTAGACTGAATCCAAGTCTTTTTTATTTTTATTTTGGGAAGACATTGCAGTCCACTTGCAAGAGTTTCATGGCCCACTGGTTGAAAAGCATTGCTTTGGGAAATCCACTTGTTTTGTCAGTGGCTTCTGCATATACAACAGTTTTTTATCTTTTTATTTTGATATTTGCTCATCATTGTTAGTGTTTCTTAAAGTGGGTTTCAACAGATTAAAAAATCCCTTTCTTTAAAGCCCTTGGCTGTTCAGGTCTAAAAGTCTGTTTTCATAGTAGAGTGTTCAAAAGTATCCAAGTTGCTGAATAGACCAGTTTGCATTTAGGCTTTGGTTCAAATTGACTCCAAGTTTTAAACCATAGAGACAAAACAGTTGTATAGCTAGATATCACCGCTTGTGTAATCCAGCTGGCTTTTATGTTAACAAGCTCCCTTGACTGTTAAGAATGTTCTTCACTGCAATGCAAAGTAACCGTTCAGTTGCTTGCTTTCCAGGACGTTGCACATTACAACTCTGTGTCTCATTGAATTATTTTTTGGCTTCACCACAAGGTGTTGCCGGAGGCATTATGTTTTTGCTGTGGCAGATCCAGGCGGGGGTGCACCGGGCACGCACCCCTTTTATTTTTTGTTAAAACAAAAGAAATAATAAGAAAAATTGGGGTGGGGTGCATGCACCCCCCCCCCCCTTAATTTTCTGGATCTGCCCCTGTTTTAGGTTGTCCATCCTTACGTCTGTAATCCATTTTTTGGACAGTAAAAGATACAAAATGTTGGAGGAAGCTGTGCTTATCAACTTTTGGGTGCATATGCTCAAGGTCAAAGTTCAAATGTCGAGGTAAAAAAAAATCACAAGATTTCACTGACTTTCCCATATTTCTACAATGTCAGAAGGTATTTTCTTGAAACTTAATGTATACTTGTATTACCAGGTGAAGATTCACTATAGAAAGTTTTGGGCCATGGAGTCAAAAGGTCAAATGAAAATGCTAAGATTTAAATTTTTCCCTCCATATTTCTGAAAAGGCATAGGTTATCTTCATGAAAGTTAGGACATATGCATATACTGCCTATCAAAGATCTTCTAGCGGAGTTTGGGGTTATTGGGTCAAAGATCAAATGTCAGGTGAAATTGCTAAAATTCTGTTGTTTAATGCTGAAATTACACTTTTTCTCCATACCTTTGAAATTACTCAGTGCTTACACTTACTTAAACTGGGTATATACCTGTACATGCATACTACGCATGATTCTGTAAGGAATGGGCTGTGGGGTCAAAGGTTATCAAAGTGATAATGTTAAAATGTCACTATTTTTTCTCATGTTTTGAAAATAGCACAAAGTATTGCAGTTATATTCATACATTACCAATTATTGGTTATTTTAAAGAACATGTGAGCCATGGGGTCAAAAGTCAAGTGAAATTGCTCAAATTCCCAAATTCTTGGTCTTTGAAACAATTTAGCCATCAAAATCAAATCTGGTTCAATGAATGTATGTAAACACTCATCATATTTGAGGTTGTGTCACCACAAGCTTTCATACATGTCATTTCAGTGTTACCAATCATGGGAAATGCTCGTCTCACACTGTCAAGATGTACAACTTTTTTAACCTATGGGAGATTGATGCGACATGGCAGAGGCATACCAGTTGCCATAGCGACATGTCTGATTTTCATTTGACCTATACAGTATCTGGTTATGCCCAGAATGTAACTTTGAAATGGCTTATTTACAGCTAATAGTGAAATTCATGGAGGATTGTGTTTTCCTCTCAGACTGGGATATTTTAGTTTTTCATTTGTGTGAGATTTTGTGCTGATTCAGTGAATTTTAGCAGTGCCATCTGTGTACAAATAGTGAAATGTCATGAGTGCGATGGTACAAGATTTTGCACAAGGTGAAAGATAGAGGCACTCTATTGAACGAGGCGAAATGAGTTGAGTAGTGGATCTCATATACAACATCTCGGATTTCAACAGGTATGGTCCACACAGATCATTGAATTTAGCACAGAAATGGCAACCATTTTCCTTGAAAGGCGACTGAGTAACACAGTCATAGTCAGCCGTGTAGACATATATGCGAAATCGATGGGTGGAAGAATTTTACAAAAGTGAGTGAGAAAATATGCACTTGTAAGTGCACTTGTAATTGTTGAGTGCGCATGGCGATTGTTTGTTTATTGTGACATCAGAACCATGCAATGGCATGAATAATTCGGGTCACTTGTGAATTTAACATGGGAGTCAATAGAAATTGATTGCACCAGCCATGCAATGTCCATTTATGCTTGCAAAAGAATTGCACGACTGACAGAAACAGCATGTGATGGTACTTTTATCTGTATGTCACACGGTGGGCAATCAACCAGGCGGATGGCTACATTCTTTTTAGGTGTTATATAAATATCATGTAAGATGTGTAGGGAGATTTAGAGGTGCAAATGTAATACTGCCAAGATGATTTTAATACACCTGCAGCACAATTTCCCCAGGACATGATTAAACAAAATAATAACCATCTCCTTGTAGTAACAGCTCTTCAACCAGTTGAAGACAAGTCCCGAGTATACTCTGGCAAGTGCCTATGGGAAATGCATGTTGTAACGAAATTAGCCCATTCTCAATGGGTTAAAGGTCTCCCAACCTTAGTGCCTGTCATATCTTTATACAGACAATATAACTCTATACACTCTTCCCACTTTTCCATGTGTTATGTGTGTGTGTGTGTGCATGTTCATGTGTGTGTGTGTGTGTGTGTGTGTGTGTGTGTGTGTGTGTGTGTGTGCAGGCAGGGGTGGGTTCTACGTGTGTAGAGGGGTTTCACATGCAGGAGACAGGGTTGAGGGATTGGTGGTTAGGGTAGATGAAGGGGCATGGATAGTTCAGTTGGTAGATACAGCAAGTACACATGTGTGTTAAATGTTTCTGTTTTGCATGAGAAAATCAGATATAAGTAGGTTAGGGTTATAAGTCAGAAAAAATACAGAATTTGTTTGATCATTTGAAATATGATTTATGGGATTTTAGTTTATTGCAGGCTATGGTGTCATGCTGTCTCGTCATGTGTGTATTTTGTGCAATTAATCAGATGATAATGAGTTTGGTCAAGATGATCAAAGTAATATCTTATTGCAAGACTTAGGTCTAGTTTTGTATTGTGTGACTGTTGCATACATATTTCTAGGTTTTTGTTGAAGTCTCTTTGAATTAATCTGCATAACATCACTGTTTGTTTCTTTGTTTTCATTTTATTGTGAGTACAAGCAATGATGACATAAAACAAAAATTGAATAAGGAATATCATTTTTAAAAAGTGTGTCTGTGTGTATGTCCTATCCACAGGATGCTATTTGCAGCTCCCTTGCAGACTACAACCAGCACATTGAGGCCCTGAAGGCGGACATGGAGGATGCGTCAGAGAGCGCCAAAGCCCTGCGTGCCGATATCCAGGAAACCAGAAACAAGTAAGCCGCCAACCTTGACCTTTTCCATTCACCCATTTTATTTTTCTCTGTTTTTTTGTTGGTGGAACTGATTAGCATTGGAAGACCTTGGGCTGGTAGCTGATGGATGGGGAGATAATTTTTTTTAAAATGGAAGCGACGGTCTTCTGTTATGCGGTGGAGCAGAATGAACCTTTATGATGTGGATGATCGGATGAATGGATTAATGATTTGTCAACATTCCACATCTAATGTAAGGCAAGTACTCTCGAGTACAACTGCAGAACACACCATTTGCACCTTTCTGTCTGTCTCTCATCATAAAATGATGAAGGATGTGTTGAATTGGATACTGTATATAGTTGTGATGTTTGTCAAAACTGCTCAGGGAAGCAGAGTGGGGTTGAAAGATGGTACCAGTATTACCTCATCGCTGGGATGACAAGACTGTGTATCCCAAATTTTGGTGTAAATCACTCCTTTTATTAAAAGTGATTATGAGAAGATAAGTAGAGTGATGTTCTGTCCAAATCCTTGCTGTCTTACCCCCTCCCCCCCTCCAAAAAAAAAAAAAAATGAAGCCACCATGGCATGTCAAAGGAAAGGTGTTCCCATTTGTTACAGTGCTTAGCTGCCATATTATTTCTTCACTCTCCTGAAATATGACATTTTAGAGAAAAGAGGTTTTGCAATACATTGGTTTATAAATAGATCAGTCATGTAAGAAGATGCACGGAATTTACAATTGTATGACCAATGATTAGTTCCAAGCCATGCCCATTTCTCAGTCACAATGTGATTTCATCCATCAAAATCTTCCTGGGGTAAAAGCTAGAGAAAGACTTGATGGACCTGGTAAGAAGTCATGAAATCTGCACCAAATAAGAAAAGGAGACTTACACAATTTGCCAAATTGAGAGAAAAAAATGTCAACTTCCAGAATATGTTACTTATATAGACATATTTGATAATTCTTCAACAGGAATAGTGGTATATGAGCAAAATAGGGCTCAAGCCAAATATTTTGTATTTGACCCCATTCAAGATGCAGCACCAAAGCACAGAATTGTCATTTCTGGGGGTCGATGTTATGAAAGAGAGTTTGGTTTGGTTTGGTTTGGTTTGGTTTGGTTTGGTTTGGTTTGGTTTGGTTTGGTTTGGTTTGGTTTGGTTTGGTTTGGTTTGATTTGATTTGATTTGTGTACTGCATTTCTTTACAAGTATATCAATGCTCAGCATTTTCATTAGCATCGTACAAATATGGCATTACAGCGTGATATGACTATTTTCAACAATTTTCCTTTAGCTGTATTTCTGTCATTCGCAATCTTCCGACAGACAAATCAAGTGTGAATATTCACATTTTCAATTCATGGAATATCACCCCCTCACCTTCTGCTCACCCCCCGTCTTAAACACACAGGTACGGCATAGTCAGTGGACAGCAGAAGTGTGCTTCCTGCAATTTCCCATTACTCACGCGGTCTTTCTACCTCTTTCCCTGTGAGCACATGTTCCATGCCGACTGTCTCATCACTGAGGTAAAATGCTGATCTTAAAGGGGAACTCCAGTCCATAATGTCATAACTTCCTTACTTTTCATCTGCTTTCAGTCAAATTTTTACAATTGAACTCGTAAGATTTTACTCTTTTTTATCAGACTGCTGTATACGCCATATATTTTGCAAGTCTAAATTTTCGCGAATCGGGAATTCCCGACGATTTCGCGAGTGGTTAAATTCGCGATTGTGGAGTCTTGTACTGAATGGAGAAATGTACATGCGTATGTCACATCCACATCGGCATCAGACTCAATATTTCGCGTGTCTTTAATTTCGCGAATAGCGCCCGACTTGCTAAATTCGCGAAATAAAAGCCTCGCGTAATATTCGGCGTATACAGTAACTTATGCTTGGACTAAATTTCCCCCTTTAAATCTTGCCTGTAATGACTGTTTCATGTGCATATACTGTACTTATACTATACTTGTACTATACTATGCAAAAACATATACATATACATAGACATATGCATATGGATATACTTGAACTTCAGTATTGTTATCAACAAGTAGGTTGTAACTTGTATTGTAACTTGTCTCTGTGCAAACAACAAAAGAGAAACATGTCTGGAATTCAGAGTTGGATTTCTCTTTGTGTTCAGAAACAATCGGTTGTTATTAAAAAAGCAACAGCCAGAGCTAGACAAAAGACCCCGTCGGCACAGATTTGCTCTAAACTTGGTGGGTGTTGACACACATTGTTGCTTCACTGGAGTCCTACAGTTGCATAGAAAAGATACCCTCCTTTGTCAGAATGTGGCTGTAAATGTTTGCACTTGGGAGACAGGTCTGGTTTGGTTAATTTCTGTGGTACATAATAATCTCCGTGACATTTGAACGGATCTCCCCCCCCCCCCCCCATACCAATCTGCATTGCAGTTCAACCCTAATGTAACCAGGTCAGGCTATTTAGGTAGATGATAGAGCTGGAGAGGGCCTCCCAGGCCCCCTCCCCCTTCAGATCTCGGCCGTCAACTGCACAATCACGACAAATGTTGACACACACATGGCCTGTGAAGTAGTCTACAAAAATATGAAGTTGATTGTTAATGCTAAATTATGTTATTTATGCATAAAACCAGACTATGTGCTCTAAATCACTAAATAAAGCTCCAAACAGGCACATTTTTGTATAGATATTCTTTCTAGTGTCCTTCGCAAATGTAAGGGAAAAAAAATGCGTCTTCAAAAAAAAATCTTATGTATTTTATTGTTTTTCAGAATTTCTTATGTATTTCTATGTTTTTTTACTTTTTGTTTTTCATTATTTTTTGATGAAATTTGTCTGCAACATTATTGCAAGCAAGAAAATATGTTATTGATTGATTTTAATCTATAAACCCAAAAAATAATCATGCTTTCATGAAATTTGACTGTGAGCACGATTTGCGTTGAAATAGTACGTGAATTCACATTTTTGAGCATTTTTCAGTCCGACATGCATGTACATATTTATGTGTAACTTCGGAACTGCGTGCTCAGGGGTTGCAAATTTGGTGTCAAAAGATGTGGGAGACTTGAAAGAAACCCCCCACCCCCACCCCACCCCCCTGGCCTTGTTAGGGTCAATAAAGGGGTATAAAGGAAATCAATTGTGTTATTTGATGGTCTGTATGTTTACCACCAATTGCAAAGCCTTGTGGACTGGCCTACTTCCGGGGCTCATATCCCACCGTTGGAGCCAGCATATGTGCATGTGTTACTTCTTTGAAAGGCATGTGACAATGATAATCTGGTGCATTACTATAATAGTGGAGATGGGGGGTAATAGATGTTTCACTCTGTATATGGTACCAAATATGATGATAGGTTCATGTATGGCATCGGTAGCACGGCACTGTAACTAATATGACAAGAAGCTAAGGAACTCAAAGCACCAAGACTTTTTCATTGACTGAGCCACAATGCCACATAACTGAAATAGGTTGTGCATTTGTTTTTTGTTTTGTTTTTGTTTTTGTTCTTTGTTTAATAATGATAATAATTGTCAGTTCTTAGAACGCATAATACCATAAGATTACAAAATTAATGAAAACAAAATCAATCACATATTTCTCTATTCAAACATGTGATCAACAATTATCAAAAAGGTGAGTTTTTAACACAGATTTGAATTTATCAAAATCTGTAATGCATCTAACACTGAGAGGGAGATTATTTCTGGTCAAATGGTGGAGATAATTACGTAGGGCAACTGTGTTGGTCACATGAAGTAACTGTAATATTTCTGTCCAAATGATTGGCAGCTCTGATGAACAGGGATGACAGCCTTAAAGCAAAAACCTGGATTTAGGCCCTGGTAGTATCAAAGTTCAGGCCCTTTCTTGTACAAAGTAGATTCATTTTATAGATGTATTTCAGGCACTCTTTTTCATTCTAACTGGCATTCCTGTGATAAAGCTCACAAGCATCTTTTTCCATAGGTCCAAGGAATGATCAAGGCTGCCTTACAATTATGTACACAGATACAAGAAATTCTGTACTCACTGAACGCTGGAATAAGCTGTTAAATGCATGGAATATAGTCATTTGATTCGCCCTTTCCCAAACCTAGATGGCTAAGTTTGGTACACTGAAGGTTATACAGTCCAACCTCTCCTATCCGGACATGTTGGGACCGGCGCTAATCCGGATAAGGGATTTGGCTGTATATGGGAGACTCAATGTTTAATACACGCAGCTGCCAAAGAATGATCGCCTGTACCGTGTCCTGATGTAATTTTTGAAAAGTTTTCTGTCCATGTTCTGACAGTGATTTGGGGGTAGTGAATGTCTGAATGCATGTTATTTAGATGGAAGTTAGATATAAAATGTATGTTAATTATGTTGAGAATAATATGTAATGTAATTCATGTCAGTTTGTGTAGGGATTTTGTTTTGGTTTGAAATCCCCTTTTCCCCATAATTATTACATTAAAAAAAAAAAAGAAATCACGCCAAGTTCGCATCCAGATAATAGAGAGATCCGGATAAAGGGCGGCCGGATAGGAGATGTTTGACTGTATCTTCACCCTCTTTGTTGCAAGCTGATGCATTGTATGGTTTGTTTTTGTGTTTGGTTACAGTATTTGCTCTTTGTCATAGTGCCAAAGGGTGACCCAGTCAGAAGTACTATGAATTGTACACAGGCAAAGAACTATGGAGAACTAGGCGTATCAGGGCGGCAATTACCCCCCCCCCCCCCCCCCCCCCGGCTAAATACTGGTTAGTGGTAAAGTTAGAGTAAAGATTAGGGTTAGGGTTAGGTTTACGGTTAGGAGTTAGGGTTAGGGTTAGGATTAGGTTCAGGATTAGGATTAGGGCCAGGGGAAGGGTCTGGGGTAATTGCCCTAGACCCGAACCAGGAGATAGTATCTAGTAGATTCGACTGGTATAAAAAGGGATAACATGGAATATTTTGAAGTCTTGAACAATGGACCCTGATCTCTCTCTCTCCTCACTAGGTCCAGCCTCATTTGATTCCGGCAAAGAGGATACGAATGAGTGAGATCCAATCTCAGCTCAGTGCCCTACAGTCACAGCGCCCTCAGACTTCAACAGCCTCTGCCGAGGGCACCACAAAAAGGGAGGAGATGGACCGGCTGCGCAACGAGCTAGATGACATCGTTGCAGCAGAGTGCGTCTACTGCGGCGACATCATGATAGGGTGAGTTCACCCTGCAATGGGCTCAGCGGTAGAAGGACGCAATGACAGCGTTCTTGGTTTGTCTTGAAAAAGGTTTTTTGGTCTTAGGCTGCATATATTTGACTTGAGAGAGAGAATTACATTCCAAAACACCTTTCGAACAGCATTTATGAATGTGGTTTCAAACGAGATTCTCAGGGTACTGCATTTATTTAGCAATCATATAATCATGACACTAAAGTCGTCACTGCGCAGCTACTTTGCACCGTTTGTCCCTGGAAGTAGAGGTCAACCGATGCACACACTTTTGTAACTGACAGCGTTTACAGCATACTGGAAGTTGACCGTGGCAGCTCAGAGAAACGCGTTTCGAAATGGCATTGCATTTATCTACCCACAGAAGGCAGTCCTGGTCTCAAACACGTTTCAAATCGCCCTTTGAATGTCGTTTCAAATTGGTGTTTCTAAACATGTTTGAAAACATAGTTGCAGTTATCTATCGCCCAAAAATGCCTCAAACACGCGTTTAGGATCGTAATTATGCCTCAGAAAATTTTTAGATAAACGCACCCTTAATGAGCTCTTGAACTGATGCAGAAGGTGGACAAATCTACAGCCTTCATTGAATCGTGCCACACTTTAACTCTGCCTTTCGGACCAGTCGGGAGTGTACCTTGTAGATTTCTGTGCCCAAATGAGTGAATTCTTGCATCGAGTTTGCATTTTAATAGCAACTGATTGACGAATTGCCCTTCATCGACATAAATAAGCACTGATTATTCAGTGTTCAGTACAGTGGACTCCCGTTATAACTAAGTCCTCAGGACCAGCAGTTTTCTTTCGTTATATCAAAATTTCGTTACAGCCGAATTGATAAACAATACCAAACATAGAGCTGATAATGTTGTGGCCTGAATTTTTACTTCATTGTAACCGGAATTTCGTTATAACCGTGTTTGTTATAACGGGAATGCACTGTAGTAGCCATGACAAAAAAATAAAAATCACAGGCATACATGCTTAGGTTGGTGACATGATACTGAATAATCCGTGCTTGTTTACATAGATGGAAGGGCAATTTTTCAATCAGTAGCAATATATTTTTGTGTGTTTGCTTATTTGTTTGTTTGGTAGAGTGAGACTAATGCTGGCCCATTAGTTGGAAATGGTTATGTTTGGCCCCAATACGCATTTTAGTTCCCAACCATGTCATTTTCCTTTTGCGTGAATAGAGTTCTTGCTGCACCCCTACCCACCTCCAAGATTATTATTATTTTTTTTTTTTTTAAGGAAAGAAATCTTGGCTATGGGCCTGGGTGCATTTGTTAAGCTTATATAAAGTCTGTTTGGGGAGGCAAGGGGAATTTTATGATTACACTGCATATTATGTTTCCATTTAAAAACTGCCAAAGATAAATTTGTCGTTTTTTTCTTTTTGAAAACAAACAAACAAACAAACAGATACAATCAATGCAATAGATCATCTTCTTGGTACAAAGTTCTTCATTTTGTTCCTTTGTTTTGATTAGGAATTTTAACATTTTTTTTTGTGAGGAGCAAAAATTTGATAATGAAGGTACTAAAGCAAAGAAGGTTCACTTAGACCTTCTCTTTTATCTACATCCCATAGAAAGATAGACAAACAGATAAGTTATTTTATGTATGAATATATATAATCATATACTTTTTATAGTAATTATAAGTATAATATATTTGATTGATAGGATAATAGATAAAATGATCATTTGTTTATTTGTATCACTCAGTCATTATTTGTTTCCCTGTTTTTCCCCCTTTTTTTTCCCTCCAGATCCATTGATAAGCCCTTCATTGATAGGGATCAGTATGAAGCAGTTATGAAGAGCTGGGAGTAGATCTAGAAACTGATTTGGAAATTGAAGAAAGCTTGTTACAGCAGCAACACCAAAAGGGACCAGAGGGAAGAACTGAAATCTAAGGAAGACGTGGAACTGATAGTAAAGGTCTGAACACCATGCATCAATGGTGGTGGCATAAAGGAAAGAATTCAAAACAACAGCTTGGATTTCTCTGCGCTGAGTGTGCCTCGTATGCTAACTACATGTTGTGACAAAGGGTCCTCCACTTGAATGATGCAGAAGAATGCCCCTTGCTTGGCAGGCCATGTGTGTGTTCATTGCTTTGTTCAACTTGCAGAATGGCAAGAGCTTAAAGCATGACATTAATTTCAAGTTGCAGAATGTATCTGTCATTCCAACGCATTCAGAGTGGATTCATATGATTAAAAATTGCTTGAAAGCACACTTTGATGTTACACTATATCATACACAATTGATCAAGGCACAATTATGTCATAGATGAGAGATTTTCATGTGGGAGATTTCAATGTCATACAGCCGCCTCTGTAATCAGCTGTGTGAAGAAATACAGTGTGAATCGACGTTTCGAGAATGACCTTGAACAAGAAATGTGTGTAAAGAAAAGCTCCCAGGGTGTAGAACAATGACACGGTAAAACTTCAGAAATCGAGCAAAACATCATGGTAAAATGATTTAATGAGAGATTATGATGCTAGTGACGTGCATGAGAGCAGTCTCACAATTGTTGTTATGTAGCTCTGTAAGTCACTAAATTGAGATGTAAGTGACAGCATTCGTGCAAAATTTCCAGAATCTCTATTTTTCCTTTCAGAGAAGAAAGGGGGAAAAACTAAGACATGAAAGAGAATTATCAAGCCAGAATGAACACATGATGTTAACCCTTACTATAGGTTCATCAATTGGCAAGCAAGCCAGAGCGTGTTCTTTACTGATTGGCAAAGTATCTGGAAACTGATTGTTAATGAGTAGAAATTAACAAATCCCCCCTGATCCATGTCGTGTCACCTTGGCATTTTTTGTTGGACTTTGGACATTGGACTTTGTTATACCTGAGTGGGCTGACAATAACACAACTACGCTTGGATGAATTCCCGAATTCTGCTGATGAAAGACCTGAGCATGTGAAAGCTATGTGCCTGGGCACGGAAGGGTTAAACGTGATAAAAGTACAGTACAGGCAGCTCTGATTCATATTCTCTTTGAGTTCTGTTCCAGCTGTATACTGTAAAACATGATATATTCGCGGCATGAATTTTTTGCGAATTGGAGGCGACGGCATTTTTGCGGCATGAAATTTTCGCGAACTGCCACTGGCATTCAGTGCCTATTGTGCAGACAAGAACTTTCGCGTGCATTTTAATTTCGCGAATCTTGGCGCTCGCGAAATTCGCGAAATTAAAATGCACGCGAAAATTCCTCGTTTTACAGTAACTGACACCTAGCTAAAGATGAGCAACACCAGAACAAAGTAAAGAACAAGTTTTCAGAGAGAGAGAATAGATGGAAGCTTCAAACAAACTTCTGTGCTCTCAGCAGAGTACTTGGCATAAGGATGGCTGCCACAAATGCGTATGTACAATATTTTCGTAACTTAATTTGCTGTTGCATAGAAGTATATTTACACTATGGACTCTTGTACATGTACTTCCCTGAATATTGCCATATAATATGGGCTTTTCAGTACACGTATTTCACTGGGTATTTATGTGCATGTATGTATTTGTTTTGTTTTTGTCTCCAGTTCCTGTTTTCGGTATCACAATATCTGTGCAATGTCTTTGTCATTGTTTTTTTTTTTTAATGACAACTAAGGAGTACAACTATCAAATATGAATAATTCTTCAATGCACATAAAAATGAGAACATTTTGCCTTTAAAGGGATCATATAGTTTTGGTTGAGACCTAATTTCAGGTTTCTTTTTTTTTTGTGAGATAATGAGAAACTTCTTATGAAACATGAAAGAGCATGCAATTCTATGAGGAATTCAACGTTTATTTAATGAAAATTGGCTTTGAAATGGCTGACATATCCAAAAAAGAGCGATTCTAATAGTGTAGGACCCACACTTTATTATGATCGCTTTGTTTTACTTTGTTTTTGGATGTTTCAGTCATTCCAAACCTGATTTTCATCAAATAAACTTTGAATTCCTCTTAAAATGGTATGCTCTGTACTATATCGTAAGTGTTTTCGTGGTATCTCGCAAAAAGTTAAAAGCCAGATTCTCATCTCCACCAATACTGTACCATCCCTTTAAGCACAATGGCAGCATGCAGAGAGAGGGAGAGGGAGGTACCTGTAGTCAAAGGAAGTTGGGTCAGTCCTGTATTTTTTGTTAGATATTCTAGATTTTTTTTTTTCTGATTGTGCACAACATAAAGCTATGGGAACTACTTTTGGTCATTAATCTTGTGATTTTGTTCAAATGTTATGATGCCAGTAGAGCACAGGATGGCATACTCTCATTCTTCATAAATGAAATGTTTTTTCCTTCTATTGCTGCAATATAGAATATATGTTTGTATACATGTATTTGTAACCAAGCAGGATGCCTCTATTTTCACTTTACAACTGCAGTAGTACATCGAAGATTCTCAGAAAAATAGAAAACCTGTGTATGACTGTTATATGTGCTGTCAGGAAATGAATTCATTATGAGCTCCCTTAGGGAGACATCATACAATGTATTGTATATCTAATGATAAAGTTTGATTTGTTTAAGATTTATTATGGTCTGATTTTATGTCAGTATTGTCTGGGGCAAATTATCTTGTAATAGGGTCCCATTTTTTCTCTCTCTTTTCTTTTCTTTTTCTTTTTAAAACAACAACTGCCAGGAAATTAAATTGAATCATTAAGTGTCCCTCAACTCTGGTTTTGTCTTATAATCCTAGATTACTGTATAAACCTCATTGTATTTTTTTTTTTTTTTTGCTTGTTTTTTATTTTCATGAATTTCAGGAGTTAAGTGTTATTCGCAAATTTTACAATATGCAAAAATATCAACTCTGATCACGACATGAATGCGACATACACATTCATTTATCTGTGTATTACTGTACTCCATGATCACGAATTTAATCACTCGTAAAATTGTCGGGAAGTGCCAATTAGAGAAAAATTTGACTCGCTTGTTATGATATGGGGTATACATTGTTTCTTATCTCGGAACTTTTCATGAGAAATTTGTGCTTCTAATAGTAGAATTCAATCAATCATACTATCAGTTATTCTGTGGGCATAAAAAAAAAACACCACTCTTTCCTGCTCAGAAACACTACAAGAAAGAAAACAGATTTCTGACTTTGAATGACCCATTCTACTACATCTGCTACATGAACCTGTATGTTCTCTTAGTGGAGGTAGAATTTTGGGAGCCACATTCCTATTTCTGAATTTTGGTGACATTGTTGGATCTTGGATGAACCAACCACCATTTCAGCGAGTTTTGTCACCGGAAGAACAAGAATAGATCAGAGATCATAAAGGCTGTACATATTTTATCTTGCCACCGCATACCTTTGATTTGTAATAAAGAGATGAGTTATGATAATTTCTATATGTGTTCATGAAGTGAATTAATCTGTCAGATGTACAATATTAATTTTTACTAGTATTATAGACATGTATTACACACACACACACACACACACACACACACACACATGCACACACGCACGGACGCACACACACATATATTAAGTCCTGCAGCTCCACCTAGATTGCTTTACGCCAGCACCACTCTCAAAATAGAAAGATATTGTATATATGTGAGTAATTCACTCCAAGCAATTCACCCCTTGAAAAGATTTCTGAACATTTGACCTGATATATTCACTCTTATTCTTTCTTACTACTTACTGTATAAGGTGTTATTTTCGCGTTCAGATATTTTCGCGAATGCGTAGGTCACATTTTCGCGAGATGTTGTTTTCGCAGATTGACACTGACGCTGTCACTAATGCATTATTAACCTAGCGCATGGCAACGGCGTAGCCAGGATTTCATCTTAGGGGGGGGGGGGCGGTTAGTGTGCGAGGGAGCGAAGCGACCGAGCCCGAGCGAGCGGAGCGAGCGAGGGGGGAGGGTGTGGGAGGGGGGTGTCCCCCCTCCCACGGTAAGAACTTTTTGCATTTTGATGTTGTAAATGGTGCAATTTGATGCATGTTTTTGCGCGTTTTATTGACGTGAAACAGTCCCCGCTTGTTTATGGTAGCAGTTTATTTTGATGTAGATTATTATTGAACAATTTGCCTATAAAAGGGTATGATTTAGATACACTTCTTGTATTAATTCTTTTCACTGAATTTCATGACGTGACTGAACCCTAGCGAGCGGAGCGAGCGAGGGGGGGGGGAGGGTGTGGGAGGGGGGTGTCCCCCCTCCCACGATAAGAACTTTTGCATTTTGATGTTGCAAATGGTGCAATTTGATGCATGTTTTTGCGCGTTTTATTGACGTGAAACAGTCCCACTTGTTTATGGTAGCAGTTTATTTTGATGTAGATTATTATTGAACAATTTGCCTATAAAAGGGTATAATTTAGATACACTTCTTGTATTAATTCTTTTCACTGAATATCATGAACGCGACTGAACCCGAGCGAGCGGAGCGAGCGAGGGGGTAGGGGAGGGTGTGGGAGGGGGGTGTCCCCCCTCCCACGGTAAGAACTTTTTGCATTTTGATGTTGCAAATGGTGCAATTTGATGCATGTTTTTGCGCGTTTTATCGACGTGAAACAGTCCCACTTGTTTAAGGTATATAGCAGTAAATTTTAGTGTAGATTATTATTGAACAATTTGCCTATAAAATGGTATAATTTGAATACACTTCTTGTATTAATTCTTTTCATTGAATATCATGAACGCGACTGAACCCTAGCGATCGGAGCGAGCGAGGGGGGAGGGGAGGGTGTGGGAGGGGGGTTTCCCCCCTCCCACGGTAAGAATTTTTTGCATTTTGATTTTCCAATGGTGCAATTTGATGCATGTTTTTGCGCGTTTTATCGACGAGAAACAGTACCACTTGTTTAAGGTATATAGCAGTAAATTTTAGTGTAGATTATTATTGAACAATTTGCCTATAAAATGGTATAATTTGAATACACTTCTTGTATTAATTCTTTTCATTGAATATCATGAACGCGACTGAACCCTAGCGAGCGGAGCGAGCGAGGGGGGAGGGGAGGGTGTGGGAGGGGGGTTTCCCCCCTCCCACGGTAAGAACTTTTTGCATTTTGATTTTCCAATGGTGCAATTTGATGCATGTTTTTGCGCGTTTTATCGACGAGAAACAGTCCCACTTGTTTAAGGTATATAGCAGTATATTTTAGTGTAGATTATTATTGAACAATTTGGCTATAAAATGATATAATTTAAATACACTTCTTGTATTAATTCTTTTCACTGAATATCATAAACGCGACTGAACCCGAGCGAGCGGAGCGAGCGAGGGGGGAGGGGAGGGTGTGGGAGGGGGGTGTCCCCCCTCCCACGATAAGAACTTTTTGCATTTTGATATTGCAAATGGTGCAATTTGATGCATGTTTTTGCGCGTTTTATCGACGTGAAACAGTCCCACTTGTTTAAGGTATATAGCAGTATATTTTAGTGTAGATTATTATTGAACAATATGCCTATAAAATGGTATAATTTAAATACACTAGTCTTCTTGTATTATTTCTTACACTGAATATCATGAACGCTGTCTGTTCAGCAATCAAACAGAAAAAGCATGCACACGAGGGTGTAGATAGGGGCATATCCCCTGTCACACGAAGGTGATTTTGCGTTTTCAGACCTGAAATTCAGCGATCTGGTGCAAATTTTTGGTGCAATACTTTTTCATCGAAGTGTTAAAATCACGGAATTTAGCTCTTATTCCGAATGTGCACCATCTGTTATGGGTGTATGTATAAAGTCTAGTGAGGTAGAGCTTAGGGGAAGGGGGATTCCCCCTCCCGCTCGTGGAGCTTTTGCGTTTTTAGAATTGAAATAAAGCGATCTGGGTATAGCCACAGTCTACTTCTATGCATGTCGGGGGGGGGGGGGGGGGGCGAGCAGGGAGAAGGCGTGGCGAGTGTTATCTCCACCCTTCCCTTCCGATGGAGCTTTTGCCTTTTTAAGGTTGAAATTGAGATATCTCGTATACGCATATTTGATGGAATCAACATTTGGGAAATCACCAAAAAAAAAACAAAAAACAAAAACAAACACTGATGGGGGGGGGCTGAGGGAGGAAAGGGTCGATTAAAAGGGGAAATTCCCCTTATACATGAGGGAACCTTGAGTTTTCGGAATATAAGAGATGTTGTGCACTCAGAATTATTCATAATTTTTTGTAAATCTAAAAAAAGTACTTAGCTAGGGAAAGAGGCACAGAGAGGGAGGGTTTGGGAGGGGGATACCCCCTCCCAAGCACGAGAGATTTTGCATATTTTGAATTGAAATTCAACGATCTGGTGCACACTTTGAGTGAAATATTAAAAAAAAAAATCTTATTTGATGAAAGGTTGCAAAGGAGACCCGCTTCATGTGCATGCATACAGTATACACGCATTTTTTTTTCCGCCTCCCACATCCCCGGTCCAAATCTTAGGGGGGGGGGGGGGCGACCGCCCCCATC
The DNA here is from genome assembly GCF_040938485.1 of Diadema antillarum. Lineage (NCBI taxonomy): Eukaryota > Metazoa > Echinodermata > Echinoidea > Diadematoida > Diadematidae > Diadema > Diadema antillarum. Next base: position 12,944 of record NW_027272424.1, on the reverse strand, counting down.
GCCCCCCCCCCCCCCCGGCTACGCCAGTGGCGCATGGTGACACTTTTGCGTGTTGCTAAATTCGTGATCAAACCGTGATTTGCGAAATTCGCGAAAATTAAACCCTCGCGAAAATAACAGCTTACATAGTACTCCTCTCTCTGTCCCCTTTTCTCTCATCTCCACTAGTGCAACATCAATTGCCAGCTCACTGCTGCCCCTCACCTGTCACTATTTGTCTTCCTTACACTCTCCTTCCTCAACTTTCCCCTTTCGAGGCGGCTCTTCTAATTAAGCAGCAGTCCCTGCAAGGACTACATACACATGGTGTTCCTTGCAAACCTCTCTTCCTCAAACAACCTGAATCTTAACAACATAGAAAGTAGGACAGAATTTGTGGGGAGAAAAAAACACAGAATGAACATGATTTCTACAGGAAAACGAAGTAGTTTCTATGTTTTCTCAGTTGAATGATTCTCCATGCCCTCCTTTGCACCTTTCTCTCTCTACTACCCCCCCCCCTTCCCTTTCTTCTCTCACCATTCTTTCTTACCATTCACACAAGTGGCTATGACATGTGCCAAAGCAAGCAACCACCTGGTACATGTTCTTGAAAAAAAATAAATAAATAAAAAAAATATATATATATAGACACATATATACATATACATATACATACATATATATATACATATATATATATATATATATATATATATATATATATACATATATATATACACATATGTATATATATATATACATACATATATACACACACACACACACACACATATATATATATATATATATATATATATATATATATATATATATACATATATATACATACATATACACTTAGCAAAAAAAGAGAAAGTAAACACATTTTCAAGTTCATATTTCTCGTAGCAAATTTGGCTAAATATTAAAGTTTTATATAGCATGTTAAAGGTAATTTAATTGGCTATTAACCTGTTCGGTCAATATAAAAGGCAAACTTTTCGCATGAGTGAACACATTCGTTTTTCTCTTCCAAAGCACATTTAATGTAAAATTGCAAAGATGGACAAGTTGTCATTCATGCGTTTGTGCTCTTCCAAGTAACAATGACAACAAAAGACAATTCATACATTTTATTTGCTGTTGTTGCGCTCAAATTGAGCAGTCAAAAATAGATATTCACACACACACAAACTGAGACAAGAGAGAAAATAACTTCGAGTTATTCTGCCAGCTACTGCACACAGGCGGAATGTCAATCCAGGGATTACAAGAAAATTTGCAGGACAGCCTGAATTAACAAACAGTCATCCTATCCTTCATCAGTGTTCATTCACACTCGGAAAACAAAAAGAGCGAAAGACTTGAAATTAAGGCACAAAGTCCCAGACATTGGACAATAATACATAACAAATGACGCTCATATTGCTTCCACTACAAAACTCTTCTAGATAACAACACTAGTATACCATTCATCACCCGTAGAGATACATGTATACACTATTAAAGAACACCTCTTCAGATTATATCTCTATATATGTCTACTTCTTGCAAGAAGCAGACGTCATGATCCAAGCCTTGATGAAACTTCAAGCATTTTGCACTCTCTGCTGCTGATGTTTGCACTTTACTAATAAGTGACTCTAAACCAGTTATCTAATCAACAATTAATGACCAGCTACATGATCAACGTATAAATACAATGAAATTAACAAATATGTTTGCGATATAAATATAATCGGACTCAAAGAAAGGAGAAGCTCATTGCGTGACTTCTCATGACGTCAACATACTAATCATCAGGCAGGTCATATACATACTTTGGATTCACACTGCTGACCACATTTCACCTTGTGTATTATAACCATCGTTTGAAGGCAGCACACAATGGAATTATAAAATCCGGGACATTGTCGTAATTACGCTCACGTTCACATGAACTGCAAAACAAGCTTTATTAGTCACTGACCCCTCTACGACCCCACGCATCAGTTGCAAATCACGCCACACTGCCTAAAACTCGGAATCAATTCATTATCGTCTCTTGTGTACAGTACACGGTGGCTTTTAACGATGAAAGACAAACGGCAATCCTTATCAAGATTATAACAAACAAACAAGCAAACAAGCAAGTAAACAAACAGACAAACAACAATCTTCAAACGTATTTCCTGGAAAAACACACATCAACATTATCATGCCACTATTTAATCTACAGTTTTCAACGAAGTGCAAGTAGACCTACAGTGTCATCTTGTCATCACAACACGTAAATTTAATTTGAGCACAGGAAAGTGTGGCACCCCTTATGAGGATCCCTGGACCTGTGTGATAATGCTATATATGAGATCTTGAGAAAGGCCTGGTATTTCTTTCAGACGTATGCATACATCGTTATAATGACCTTATTGTGGCAACTGCTGATACAAAATAGACCTTTCGTCATTAAACCTTTCAGCAAAAACCACACTGTATTTCAATTTCCCATTCACATTGCATGTAAGCAGGTGAACAGTAATAACAGACTTCACAGTGTATCATTCAAATCACACGTCAAACATCTGAGTAGGGCCTACAAGTAACGTGCACGTGTCATTGTATGCTTTCCCATGAGCAGCTGAACCATTATTAGTGCCAAAAAAGACAAAAATAACACAAAAAATCAACCCGGCTCATATATGGCGAAAAAATAAGAGGGTAAAAGCTCTTCTATTTTTCATGTTTCAAGTCTTCTATAGCAAATCAGTTCGATGTTGCGAAACAAAGGCGTCTTTGGAAAGCAATCGTACGAAACTGGAGAGGCCTACCCTGCAGTATAAAATAGATAAAACAAAATAAATAAAATAGATAATCCACAAGCATCATTGACCGCTTTCAACCTCATTCAAACTGGACTGTTATCGATCGTAAAGAAGAAAACTTCATTATTGTTCAATTTGACTTTCGACAATAAACCCAAAAGAAAACAACTGTAAAAGAAAAACTAAACTTGGAGAAAAAAAACTTAATTCGCAAATTCGAAGTCATGACATCATTTCCTCTTGAAGTCTACCACAGATTTGTTCACAACTCTGCAATCACATTTCCTTTCTTCGCAATGAGCGTGATAAAAGTGAGAATGGTTATTTCGCAACAAATTATTTTTTCTTCAAATTCATGAAAGAAAAAACTTTTTTTTTTGGTGGTGGTGGTGGCAGCAATGCTTATCCTTTAAGATGAAACAGTTTCACTGCACCAACCACTAAAGTCACCTAGAACGCTGGAGTACAGTTTCCCTTCAAACTTGACTTTACGAATACATACGTCATTTCTAAAGATATTTTTTTCTACATTTAGTAACATGAATAGGTACGAATAAAAGATCAGGATCGTTGATTGTATGAAATAAGGGAGAAATGGAATCCAACCCCCTCATATCAGACGATGTAGAATGGGACAATAAACAACGTCGACAACATTAAATGAACGATTACAATAGCTCGGTGCGGGAGATGCGCTTCGTATTGCAGTATTGCGGTGATACACGCCAGCCCGCTGACAATGACTGAGCCTGGCGAGACCTATACCTCGTAGAGAGACATAAACTGATTTACAAAACTCATCGACGCGCGTCGATGTAATGTGGTTCACAGGTACAAAAGCATCCCATTATTGCACGTAAGGATAAAACATCAAGGCCATCTGACATTGATTTTTTATGTCAATGTGTAGTGGCAATACGCTCAGGCCAACTTCTCTCCACTGATTTTCCTGGCCGCCGGGCAAGATTTAAAACCTTGGAGCCTCAACAAATAGTTCCATGGTAAAACGTTGACCATAACTTGTGTCAAAATGATGGGTGCACACGCATCCACTGCTCACCACGGCTTTTCACCACGCGGAGACAAATTCACCAGTATGGTAATCATCATCATATTCATAACAGCAACATGGAAAAGATAAGGAAAGACGGAAAATAATAAACAAAGAGTGATGATTTAATAACCGCTTATGAGTATGGCCGTCTCTTTAAAGCGTGGAAGGGCTTAGACGGCCAACGCTGACAAGTGGCATGACCTCTTTTCCCCCTTTTTTATTCTTTAAATTCTAAGAATTCATCTTACCTATGAATAAACTTGAAAAGACATGAGGAGAAAAACAACGACAAAACATGAAATCCCTGTAAGATACATTGGCTGTATGCTCTTTATCATTATCAAGTGAAGAGTTGGAAAATGTGTGCAAAGAGAGAGAGAGAGAGGGGGGGGGGGGGGGGAAAGAAACAGATTTAGAGGGAAAAGGCGGTGATTTGGCTCAGTCGATGCATGGCGCGTCTGCCTCCAGGTCTAAGGCACCCGGATTCGATTCATTGGTCCCACTGAGTAATGTTGTTTGTAATCATACCGTCCCCTCTATAGCAAGACGCCAAACATTCTGTCCCTCGGGGATAGGATGAGGTCCCGTGTGTGAGAGAGCCACAACTCATTAGCAGGTAAAAGATCCCGCTTCATTCATTCATCGCAAAAAAGCAGGGTGATATCTCGGTGAAGATTAATGTGCTACCCACCTACCTACCCACACAAAAAACAGTGCGATTTATATCTTCAAAGCATGAAGCCTGTACTTTAACAGAAGAAGAAGGGTGAAAGAGGAGGAGAAGGATGAGGAAGATCGAGCAAAGAAAAAAAAAACCAGAAATGACTGCTTTCAATGGCTGTACTCCAAAGTTTTTGTTACGAACCCTACAAATAGCGGCTGGGAGATTTATCATAACCAGCTATGTGCAATGCCCCAGCTACCATGCGTTATAAAGCTACCAGCATGATGGCTAATAGAGGAAATGTCGTCTGCAAAGCCGATTTGGCTGTTAGTTAGACAAATAGTATAGTAAAATAAAACACAAGGTTATAAGGCACAGTCAGGCCTGAAATATAACAATATACGATAGTCCATGTGATCATTAACCTTGTAATTACAAATCCCAATACTGTATATTGATTGTTGTTGGTGGCGTATTCCCATGGTCGAGCATCCGGATATTTAGCGGCGGCAGAGCTGAAAACAAACCCACAATCGGCATATCTTTTGAGACGAAATTATATTCCATAATTGGCTTTGTAAGTCCATGAAACTATCAGATATGGTACATCTTAACAATTCTTCTGACAGCCACAAGAAATGTTATTGACAATTACAAAAAAAGAATTGTTAGGGGATGATTATTCAAACACAACTCCCGTGTAATTACCACGTAGATTCACACAATGCATGCATGTTTGCATGCACTGCAGTCACACCGATTCGCACAATAAACTGCATGTTTTACTTCAGCTATACCGGAAATGACCCGATCATGAGAATAGTAAACAGTTGTTATTGCTATTTGTTTTTGTTGTAGATATTAATGTTCTTGTTGATGGTACTGAGTTGCTGTTATTCATAGTTGCTATTGATGATAGTTTTTACTTGTGGGTTTTAGTTATAGATTATATTTACGGTTGCTTTGGTTGTTGTTATTGTTTTTATAACGCTTGCGCTGAGGCACGCAGACTCGCATCATGCATCATTGGAAGCCTGTAGCAAGACTACCAACATTCATCATGAGGGAGATTCCAAAGGTCGACCAGCTTGTATCTCACATGCTCTCTAGTTACAAAAGCATAAGGCTCAAATTAGGAGCGTTTTTTTTTTTCCATAGTTCTGTTATCTGGACAAGAAGAGATTTATCTGGGCATAAGTTTTCAGGAGGCAGAAGGGAGGAGACTATATAGGCTCCATCTCCTGTACGATGAAGCATATAAAAAAAAATCAAGCCCTTTGTATGATCGTACGCGGAGCTGCATCGGTTTTAAATCCTGGAAATAGATGTAATATGGCAACTATCTACCACAATCCTAGAAGTTTCTGGATTATAGGCCTGTATACTATAGAACAACTAGTGGTGGATTCTGCTGGCTTTGTTATGATGATTTCAGTACGTTAGGCGTGTGAATGGACCCTGGTAGGGACACAATGTATGAAGACTTAAATGCGACAATTACGGCTTCATTGCTAACATCATAACAACATAATTGTCTCCATTAGCCAATCACCCGCGTTTCAGGCTTTAACCATAGCAACTATACTTTTAATCTGCGGATCCTGATATCTGCAGATGATGTCCGAGGTAAATTTTGCAAAATGGTGCTCTGTTCCCATCGAGGGTCTTTGGAAGCACCAATGAGTATAAAACATTCAACCACCACCTTATATCCCTGGCAAACATTTTCCCCGGAGCCTTTTTAAACCCTATCTATTCTGATCGTTTCTTTCGCGGGTTTTCATACGAAGCTGTTCGTTTGTCCTGAGAAAATTCAGCTGATCAAGACAGTTTCATTATGTATACGGGTCCTTTTAGCCCCAAAATTGAGCAAAGTTTTATTTCCTTTCACCTTCTTCTTATTCTTCTCCTGTGGCTGGAATTCGATTCGCAAAGCGCTGTTTGTTGCTCATTGCAGTCCTGCGAAAATATTGTACATTCCTCGAGATCATCACTACCGAAGTAATGACTGACGTCAAAATTCGTAAAAGGAAGCAGGCACTGTACTCCTAATGAGTTTTCCGTGGCACTGGTCGTCGGCGCTATCAATGATGTCGAGGAGTTTCTGGACCGATTCCGTGGTCGACTGGATGGCGAACGGACCACCGGTGTCAGTGCGAACCCAGCCGGGACAAAGGGACATGACCAAGATGTTGTCTCGCTTCAGCTCCAGGCTTAAAGATTTGGTGGTCATATTCAGAGCAGCCTGCGGAGATATTAGACAAGAAACAGAAAAACCCACATGTAGGCTATGGGCAAAATTGCTATAACAGTGCTGGGTGAATGACCATTCTCCATAATTTATTAGTCTTTAAAACTTGATGGGCATTTATCGTTGTAGGCAGCTCTCAGAGTATGCACTCTTTTCTAAGAAAATCGGAAACAGGTTGAAATCTTGGTGCCGAGTTCTTCTTGAAAAACGTGGAATAGATCTATACGTGTGACAGATTTCATCATCTTGCGCCTTTGCCGACCAAACGTTAACGAGCGGGCATAATAATTAAAAGACTTTGTAGAGGAAACAGACACCTTCCCGATATTGTGCAGAGTAACCCAGAAAGAATTTGTGCTCTGGAGCAGACACCTTGTCCTGCTTCAATGAATTTGGGATAAACGTGACTGGACTGGTGAGATTACCTTGATCCCCCAGCTGAATGACACTTAAACCCTAGAGTTTGCAACTGCTACCAGCGAGTGTGACAGGAAGTTGTGGCCGAGGGTTCAGTGAATCTAACAGACAGAATGGCGCTTCACTTAGTTTTGTTTACATTTATTTGCCTTTACCATATTCATTCCTTTATGACATATTTTTTTTACAAGGTCGAGAAAATATACCGCTCATTGAGGGAAATTCTGGGCAAATTTGTCATTCATCTGTTTTAGGAGTGCAATCTCTATGTTTTGAAGGACATTATTCTCACGAGAACGCGTCGTGCGTTTCCGAAGTCACAAAAATGACTTACCGCAACATTCAGGTTAGTTTTAGAATGAGTTTTAAAACAGGGGGTTGCAAGCGCAGATCATCTACGATTTGATAGTCCACATATTTTCGACAAATATGTTTTCTTGGGCAGCATAAATAATTACAAAGTTCAAATTTTTCACGGTAGTCATGCACGCACTTCAGGATATTCCTTTTCAGATGACTATTGATCATATATAGCGCGTGAAAACAAACAAACGCGGGAGTCTGAGCACGACAGCCGCTGTTAGAGACATTACCCAAAGCTGGCAATCCACATATTATTCGTCTGGATAATTTCTTTTTGTGTCAGACTTCACGCCAAAAAGCTTTCAGATAATGCGTTTTGACTCAATAAGCAAGAAACCTATTGGGATGCTGACGCCCACTAAAAAAAAAAAAAAAAAAAAATAGATCAAAGTCAACACATATTCTACCCTGATACAGCTGCCCTGTGGTGCATGTCCCTGGATGATTTGTCATTAACCGAACTGTCCCCACCTCATATAAGGTTTCACAAACGTTCTTATACTATGAGAAAAGAGATCATATACATTTAAAGTGTTTCGGCCTCAGCAGCCATGCTCCTCATCAAAGGCTTCTGGTCCCCAACTATCACTGAAAATGATTCCTGTCAATTGTGGTTAAAATCTGATCTTGCATGTTTAAGAGAAGAAAAGAAATTCCACTATTATCAAACACTTTCTCCTATACTAACCGCACAACGCTTCAAAATTATCCTCTGTACAACACCCAGAGGTACCGTTTATCACTGGGAGAAGTGATTAGAAAAATATTCAAGTCATCACACTTGATGCAAATGTGTAGGTCAGTTGCATCACAAAACATCCTGTTCGCAATAAAGCCTAAACGATAAGGAGATAAGCATTATTACTCTTTTTCTCAACAAACCATTAATGTGGACTGTTTATTCTAGAAACAATTTTGTCAGAACTACTCAACAATGATTATTTTGCATATACATTTTTTACATTGGTTGTTTCTATCCCTAACTCACATTTTAGAATTATTTAGAAGCACTAAAGCTGTTTTTGTTGTTGTTTCATCTATACAAATGGTTGGGTAGCTATTGCGATGACACCCCCCCCCCCCCCTAAAAAAAAAACCGAACAACAACAAACAAGCAAATAAACAAACAAACAAAAAACAAGCTAATGAGTCACGTCGTATAGTAAAGAGATGGAGAGAGGGAGATAGACGGATATAATGTTAGGTTTTCACCTTGCTCTCCCTGAACACGGCATATCCCCCCGACGCATTGTTCGCTATACTTCCCAGGGAGGACGATATGTTGCACACCGCTGCTCTCTCGGCGCTCATCGTTTTGACGGGGCTGCAAGTCGCCGCTCGCTTGATCATCGGTAGGAACAGCTGTCGGACAGAAAACATACTTTGTCGTTGTTGTTATTGTTGTTGTTCCCTTAACCCTATAATGCCCAAGCTATTTTGACCCCTTCCAGGCCCAAGGGGGGGGGGGGGGGGGGGGGGGCGTTGTGCCCCATACAACTTCTTTACGATGTATCACCGTCATATTTGGCGCATGGGTAGAGCAACTGATACTCTACATGACCCAACATTTGAAATTTCTCCAAGTCACCACTGAGAACGCCATTTAACAAAATATTCAGAAATACATAGGAAATATGCTAAAATCGTGTTTTTTCATTGTACATATATTTCTTCATCCCAAGTACTATACATAGGTTTTTATTTCATACTAAGTATTTTTATGCTTGCCACAAATTAAAAGCAAGTCAACATTCACTATCTGTTATGGTTAAAATTTCCCATGGTCAACACAATGCTATTCATTACAATATTTGGTTTTGGTTTGGTTTGGTCTGATTTTATTTCTGCCTTTTTCCAAATCACACATAACAAAAGAATGCACATATTTAGAAATTAACATTACACGACGCATAAGCCAGCAAACTGTCTTACAAATTAATTCAAAGTACATATATACACACACTGAACATGACAGTATTCGATATATAAGACGTGTAGCATAATATCACACACAAAAAATGTTCAGAAGCGAATCATTGAATTAACAGTTGTAAATTATGTAAATAATGATAGATTATTCATTCAGAGTATGTAATTTCGTTACAATAAACAAATTTCAGGAAAAAAAATAAAAGAGGGGGATTTAAATAAATTGATTTTGAAATTGAGCATATATAGCTTTTATAATAACAGGAAAGCAGGAGACCGCGATCATAAGCAGCAGCTTGACATGGATCGAGGCCTCGGGGTAAGACTCGAAACTTAAATTCGATTTACATTACTGTATGACGGACGTGTCTACAACATAGAATCAATAATCAAATCCAAAATATCGTATTAATTTGTGAGGTCAAAAATAGAGGGAAATTTCAAAATAGTAATCGTTTATTTATTTACATTAGACATTCTTTACCCAATACTGTGCTGAGGTGAGTGCTGTGCGGTGCTGTGCATACCATGAAATTTAACGTTTGGGTATATAATACATAATTGGGTTTGTTTCAAGTGTATTTTTTTTGTCACATGTATATCTGTTACATATTTCTGTTTACAATATCAATTTTAATATACAGCAAATTACTAAGCTTCTAATATACCAACATAAACTGTTTATTTAACATAAAAATCCCAAAATTTCATGTCACTCATATACTATTACATTTCGATAAAAGATATCTTTTCATAAGTGCCTTAAAAGAATATAATCTAGTGGTTGCCTTAATTTGCTCGGGGAGATTATTCTAAACGTCAGGTCCATGATGTCTAATTGACTTGTGAGTGCTATCATTAGCTTGGGATTGTGAAGGTGATAATCTTTGGAATGTCGAGTTGGGTAAGCGTGGACGCTGGAGTTCACAGTGAATAGGTTGTGGAACGAGGAAGGGAGGGTGTTAATATAAACAAAATATAAAACCAATAATGTATTGGATAGGATAGGTATATTTATTTATATCATATAAACAAATGATACTACACACAAAGTTTGTGTGAAAATGACGCAAAATATACGGGTATAGTCTTTGAAAAATGCTGCATTTTCAATCATTTCTATTTCTATTACATCTATTGTTTGATGCCTATGTGATATGAAATTCAAGGAAATGATATGAAGACCATTTCAGGGTTATTCATGACAATAATTACTTCACATCTTAGTTCTCCAACAAATTACAGACAAGAAAACCCCATATTTCATCCATTTTATATTGTAAACTGAAATAAAAATATAAAAACAAGCAAAATCTGACGGACACGATTGTCAGTTTATATTTGACATGGTAACCAGCAATATCGGACATAGCTAAATTATATATCGAAATGTTTGCAATAAGATCACAGGAAAAGTCACGAAACTTGGCTGAAATCAGGTCAAGGGCGTAGGAGTGGCAAATGAAAATATGGTGAGGGCACCACGAGTCTCCACCCCCTTGGGCTTTTATATAGGGTTCAAGGGATTGTATAGTATTGGGGGAGATGATAATTGGGCTTTTAACTTTTTGTGAGATACCAAAAAAGCACTTATGAAATAGTACAGAGCATACCATCTTATGAGGAAATCAAAGTTTATTAGACCAAATTCGGTTTTGGAATCGCTGAGACATTCAAAAACAAAATAAAACAAAGCGATCCTAATAAAAGGTGGGTCCCGCTTATAATTTGGAATGCTCTTTTTTGTTTGGATATCTCAGCCATTTTAAAACCGATTTTCATCAAATAAACGTTGAATCCCTCTTGGTTATGCTCTTTCATATTTCATGAAAGGTTCTTCATTGTCTCACCAAAAAATATAAGAGACCTTAAGTTAGGTCTCAACCAAAACTATACGCTCCCTTTAATACAGGTGGCAGAGGAAATGGCAAAATGGATGTCAACTTGTATTTAACGCACATATATTAGTGTAACACCTCAATTTTTCTCTGCCTGTTGTAGCCATTATCACCACAAGCCATTACAAGTGGGCAATCACGTCGTTTAGGGCTGCGTGACTATTTTAAGTCCCGCGAGTATACTCGGGCAGGTGTCTATATACGGGAAATGCATGTCGTAGCAAAATCAGTCCGTCCTCAACGTTGTCGTTCACTTCATCCTCAACCTTCCTCATTATGAGTATCACGTGACCATGGACACAAATTACAAATGGCAAGGCAACACTGGCATCCTTACACACAAACGTAAACAAACAAACGTAAAGGACAAACAACGTGCGTAATGATGAAACCTTTGCACGTTGTGTCTTATAGGCCTACTTTAGTGGGATGCCGCATCAATTTCACCAAACTAAAGAGCTGACATGGGTTTATTGTGAATTGAAAGCGTTAATGCACGACACCGATAATCATTGGCCACCTTTTCATTTTTTTTTTCATTTTTTTTTTATTATTATTATTTTTTTTTGGGGGGGGGGACTTAAACTATATACATTCAACTTCTAGAAGTCTAGCATTGAAGTCTTGAAAGGACAATCAGCGATGGCTTTGTTTTGTTTGTTTTGTTTGTTCTTGTTTGGTTGCTTGTTTGTTTGTTTGTTTGTTTGTGCGTTTGTTTTTGTGTGTCACGATCACTCCAGACATTATTAGTGACGCGTGGCGAAGGAATGTGTTCCTCACGATAGATAATTTCTGTCGTTCCAACGGCATTTATTTTCAAATGATTCTCTCCTTTTCATAACTTAATGTAGCAAAAAAAGCTGCTGAAAACTGCTTATCCAATGAAGGCGAGCCAATGAAGTAAAATGGAGTCAAAAGGGGCCTGAGCTTTCGATCCTAGCAGAATCTTCGTCAGAGGCAAAATGACAAACAGGCAGGGAAAGCAATCACATATAAGGACTTCACACAACAAGAACAGACAGGGACAGGCTGGGTACACAAAACAAAGAAAACAAAGGAGAGGGTGGGAAGTCATGGGCAAGGAGCCCAACAGGTAAAGGGAGGGGGATTAGAGCGAGCAGGAGGGTGGACAGACAAAAGGCAGAGGAGAGCGGACAGACAAAAGGCGGAGGAGGGTCAGTAATGATCATGAGGATCAAGGAGGCAACCATTGAAGGAAAGGATGAATAGGGAGGCAACATCAAAGAAGATAAGGAACACCAGAAGGATATGGAAAGGGAAAGAGTGAAAAAAGCAACAGCAAGGGAAGGGGGGGGGGGGGGGCTGAACAAACAGGGAGCCCTAAAGGTGTACCAGGAGGAGGCAACAAAGGAAGTAATCAAACATATCAAAGTATATACACATATAATAATGGCAAAAGTGACAATGGAATAACAGTAATGAAAACAATAATTAATATATATATATATATATATACAGATAGATAGATAAAAGAAATAAAATAAAGCACATGTGAAAACTAGGGGAGAGAAAATTGTATACATGTATGTAGATAAGCAGGCAGGGCAAAAAAAGCACATAGTAA